>NW_026712272.1:10416763-10479025 GCF_030504385.1 Musca domestica | reverse complement strand
TTTTATCTGCAAAAGAAAATTAATGGAGCAACAAATATAGGTACACAAAGATATACCCCTGATGAATTGAATACACGTTACATCTTCGTCGTTTTGCCAAATCCTTGGCGCATAAGAATGATATAAAGTACGTTTGGGTGAATTCTGTGTATTCATAAATGATAAGAGATACTCCTGGTCAAATGGCAACCTATTGGCTTCTTCTGAGTTAGATGCAAAAATCTTATCCGATATTTTGGCCCGACTGTAATAGCGATTACAACGTTTTACACTCTAATTCTAAGATTAAAAAAACCAATAATTTTACACAATAGCAATTTGATAAATGCGATTTATTATCATAAACGTAGCAAATTTCAATAACTCCTAAATTTCGGCAATTTTATAACATATTTAAACAAATTTGAAATTTTTTTCCTATTTGAAACTCATGTGGTGCACAATAAACGTTCCCAATTTCATCTTACTTTCGAAACTATTGTATCCAATGGGTGATGCCAAAAAAAGTGAATAACGCTGGTCGAGCTCGCGGGGGTTGTCTGTACGGCTTAAAAAAGTTATCCAGAATAAATTCATTCTTAATTCATAAACATCCAGGATGAAATAATCTTATCTGCCAATTTTAACGGAAATAAAGTTCATTTTATTCCAAAATATTAAGCTGTACTGATTGGAAAAATGAGGCTGAAAATTTCGCACCTTCTTGCAGAATGTAAACCCTACAAATTTTTGCATCATTGGTGATTTTAACGCTCGTATTGGCGAAGAACAAATATTGGAAAGAAATTTCTACGCGATTTTCTAATTTTAACAGTAAGAGAAATTCCAAAGACAAACACAATAACTCACAAGGGAGGAAACTTTTAAACATTATTGAAGATATTGGGGGCATTGTACTTAACGGCAGGACAACGGTGATGATTTTGGCGATTTCAGTTTTTGTGGTGTTATGGGAAGCTCGTTATAGACTATTGCTTTGTTTCGTCAAACTTCCTTACTTATGTCAATAAATTTCAAATTGCATCAGAACCTTTCTCCGACCATATGCTTTATGCCTTGAAATGAAGATTTCCTCAGTCAGGTTGAATATAGACACTCAAAATGGTTTAGATAGACTCTATTGGAAAAATAGCCATTGTCAGAGTTACCAAGAAAATCTCTCCAACCGATTATGTAATACCTCCATCTGAATGAGATCTCAGTCGATGAAATGGTCAATGTAGTTATTGCCAATATAAAATCTGCAAATGTAAAAATGCCCAAGAAAAAATACTTTGTACCAAGACAAAAATGGTTCGACTGGCGGGTTACCGTTTCAGGACTGTTATGCGCAAACATTTAAAAGAATATAGGAGTAATCATTCGATAGAAAAATAGACATAGATATTACAGCTCCCGTGTAAACTTTCAAAATGTGTGCAAACAAACAAAATGAAATACCACAACAATAATTAAGGAAACTGCAATATGTAACATGTAGCAAAGATGGTGGCAATGTCCAACTCATTAAAAGATCGTAGCATTTCTGATATAGGTGATCTCAGGGCGGATGATTTTGTGAAGCATTTTTAGCGTATTACTGTTGGATAGTCACGACCAAAAAATTAGTTGGTGTATGCCTCCTTGGTTCGATCCTTTCTTGGACTCCCCTTTCGAATTATGCGAGCTTAACACTGTTTTAAAAAGCTAAAACTTAGCAAATCACCTGAGATGATGGAATCCCATATGAGTTCTACAAATATGGTCCTCCTTGTTTACACAATTACATGCTGTCACTTTACAATTACATATTTCTACATGAGGATATACCATCATCATTCAAGAGGTCCATTCTAATTCCATTGCACAAAAAAGGTGACAAGAACGTTGTTACGAATTATAGGGCTTGTCTCTCATAAATACTTATGTAAAGTATTTTGTAATATCATTCTGAACCGACTAATACACTGGGTGTTAGAAATAACATTTTAAACGAATTTCAGGCTGGTTTCAGAAAAGAGTACTCTACGGTTGATAATATATTTAATCTAACCAATATTGTCTCACTAAACAACCAAACATACAAACATACATTGCTTTTTTTGTGGACTTTTCGTCGGCATTTGACCTCATTCAAGGAACAGTTTATTTTATAAATTGTCTACCATGGGTCTTTCATCAAAAATTTTAAGAATTTTACAAGCAATGTATGAATGTTCTGTAAGTAGAGTATGGGACGGAAATACTTACTCCAGTCTTCCCTGTAGATTCGGGTGTAAAGCAGGGATGTATCCTCAGTCCAATGTTATTTCACTATACCTAAATGATCTACACGATATTCTCCCGGCGGACTTTATGTTGCAAATACCAACATAAAAATCTTACTCTATGCTGATGATATTGTCATATTATCAAATACGCCACAAGGACTACAGAAATGATTGACGTACTATGTGATTATTGCCTCATGTGGAGCCTTAAGGTCAACCTCGCAAAATCAAAAATAGTTGTCTTCAGAAAAGGTCCGAGAATTTCAAGAGACCTTAATTGGCATTTTGACAATCAGGATATTGAAATTGTGAATAATTATAAATACCTGGGAGTTGATTTGTCCTATAACTTATCTTTCAATAAGCATATAAAAAACAAGCTCTCTGCCTCCAAAATAGCTATAAACTCTACATGGTCAAAATATCTATCAACAAAGAGATATCACGTAAAAGCATTAAAATATTGATGCTTGTTCAAAATCAATAATGCTATACGCTGCACAAGTTTGGGGATATAAAAGAAACGACGATATGGAAAAACTGTTTCGCTTTTTTATTAAAAGAGTATTATTTTACCAGAAACACTCCGAATACTTGCTTATATTGAAACAGGTTGGAATACTCTTTATGTTACTTCACTAAAATTGCATTTCAGTTATGTTAATAAAATACTACGCCTTAACCCTAAGACTCCACGAATTTTAGCCGAAGAAATTTTACGCCGCGATATAAGTTGGGTCAAAGACTGGTCCAACCTTTGTTTATCACTAAACTACTCTCCTCCAGCGATCAATGTGTCCTATGTGTCACTTCTGGAAGGAAATACTGTCTGCATTGGTCGCGAAAGAACGTCAAACATTCTTCACAGAAGCCTCATTTTCTCAACATCACGATCTATATGCCCATCTGCAATATGATCGAATATCAAGCCTAACAGATAAACATCTGCGCGAGCGGCTAGCTTAGTCATAAAAGCTAGAGGTGGTCTACTGAAATTAAACGCTAGCTGTTTTAGAAATACTGATACCATTGCTCAATGTGCAACTTGAACGTAGAGGAAAACACTTTTCACTTTATTGGCACTTGCCCGATATACAATCAATACAGAATGGCATATTTTGGAAAGGTTTGTCTTACTTAAGTGAGGTGTGTATGATATTAAATGGCTCTAATTCGAATCGCTGTATAAGTATTTAGAAATTTGTATAAGATAGAAATTTAATATTAAATGAATTCAACTATTGAATATTATTACATATATATTTTTTGGGTGAAAATTATATAATTTTTAATGGCTTACAGCATAAAGCTAGCCAATTGTATTATAGATTTAATTTTGTAATACATTTACTTTTTCTGTAACTGTAATATTAAAAAATCTATTAATAAAATAAAAAAAAAAAAAAATAATAATCAAAAAGGTATAAAATAAACTTGAATTCAGCCCACTCGGGGCAAGAGATAATATATCAACTAAATTATATAAATACAAAAAAAGAGCAAATTCAATTGTTTTCAAAAAATACCGTACTTAAAATGAATCAAGTTTAAAATCAATAAGACGAAACAGCTTCTATGGTCGTCGGAATGCATCGTGCTTAGAAAAGAACGTCTCCTCCAAAGCTGCGCTATCATGGTCGGTTGGCAAGGCCCCAAAGAAGGCATATCCAAAAATAGTATTTTGGACATATGGAAGTCTTTGTGTTCTTGAGGAAGCCCTAAATATATGTATTTTGATACATCGCTTCCGAGAACAATTGAGCATCCGGGGTAAATAAAATGAGGGATCCGCCACGTCTTCGACGTCGTATCGTTTCCATACAGCTGCAGGAACACAATGGGATGGGGGAGTGACCGGCGTACATGCTCACCCACTCCAAGTTTTGTTGTTAGTGTTCTCACCTCACTATGCCTGTCTGTAATTTGGACGTCGTACTGGGGTATATCGTAATCCATTTCAAATGGCATTCTGCAGTATGGAGGGAGCATGTAGCTATTCGGGCTATTGGGGGCGAGCAAAATACTCATCGTTCGTCTATCTTCTGTCATCCCTGGACGGTGTATGAGGGCAAGAGCTGTCATTTGGAGCCATTGAAATTTGGTGGCGTCCAGCGGGTGCAGAAGTGTGTGATGCCTACGCCAGCAAGTGCGACACACGTCTTCGCTACGGCAATTCTCCAGGGGTGCGAAAGACCCAAACAATTTTCGCATGCATTATGCTCCTCTACAAATCTTGCTTTGTTTGTTGGATGCATGGCCAGAAAGCATCGGCATAGTCTAAGGGAGTGACGTGTCGTGCAGATGGGGCAGCGATATTCTTCCAAAAAGGGGGACATCTTCCTGAGGGTAGTATAATAAGCGATTAGTTTATGTTACATTTAAAAGATAATATGGGATATTGAAGGACTAGGGGACAGGAAATGTATTTTCGTTAATGCGATCGAGGTAGCAAAATCAATTTATGGACGGGACGTCTTATCACTCCCAAAGCGGTTTTTAGATCGACCACTCTAACATGCCTATCTTGGCCAGGATACAGTTTAATTACACGTCCTAATCGCCATTCGTTCGGACTTCCCATTTCTTGGGACAGAACTACTAAATCACCTAGATTTAAGTTTTGTGATGGGTATTTCCATTATTTCTTTTTGAAGTTCTTTCAAATAGTCGGACTTCCACCGACGACAGAATTCTTGCTGAACAACTTTAAGCTTACGCCCATCGATTCAGGAGTGCTGTTTTGGGTAGGAATTTCCTCGGGTTCTGCTGGGGAAAGTAATGAACAGCCTGTCAGGAATATGACCAGGAGTCAGAGCCGTAAGATCATCAATATTTTCTGACTGTTGGGTCAAAGGCCGTGAATTGAGACAGGCTTCAATGGCGGCTAGAATTGTGCTGAATTCCTCATAAGTGTAATGAATTTGACCTGCGATCTTTTTAAGGTGATTCTTACAGCTCTTCACACCCGCCTCCCATAATCCTCCCATATGTGGGGCAGACGCAGGTATGAAATGCCATTCTAATTTTTGTTGGCCAAAATGTGATATGGCCTTTTCCTTAATATCGGATATGACTTTTCTGAAGTTAGTTTTGATTTCCCGAGCTGCTCCAACGAATTGCGACCGTTATCGGAGAAGATTTTATTTGGACAGCCACGACGGGAGACAAACGAGTCAAAGCGCCATGAAAGCTGGAGTAGAGAGATCGCTCACGGCTTCTAGGGTGAATAGCTTTGGTGGCGAGACAGACAAAAAGACAGATGTAACCTTTAACGATTCGGCATCCTCGACCTGAGAAAGTTTTGAGATCGAATGGGCCAGCATAATCAACTCCGTATTGCAAAGGCCTACTTAGAGTTGTTCTCTCTCGTGGTAAGCTGCCATCAGTTGTCCTTGCAACTTTTACGGGACAGAACACATTTGACACAATTATGAATGTGTGATTTGATTAAATTCTTTCCCCGAATAATCCAACATTCTAATCGTATGGTGCCATCATTAACTGCGGTCCTCCATGTAATGTCATTTCATGAATAAATGCTATATAGAGTTTCGTGAACTTGCTCTTCGGGGACAGAATAAACGGATGTCTTTCATTATAAGACAACGACATGGTGGACCCGAGTCGTCCATTGGCTCTAATGATTTGTCATTGTCCAAAAAGGGCGTAAGTGTGAGAAGAGACTCTTCTTATCAATTGACTTCTTTAGGGACAGTGATTGGTATTCCTCAGGAAATACCTCATTTGAGATAGCCTAATAAGTCGTTTTCGACCAGCCGAGAGTTCATCCGAAGACAATCTCACGTTTTCATAATTATACGTTTCCCTCGTGGCAGGTTGATTGGCTTTAATGAACCTTTCGACATATCCAATGAATGTATCGCTGTTGTAAGACGATGTAGGTGTTTAAATGAGGTTCAAGACTATCATTTTCGGTATTTTAGCTTGTTCAATCTCCGCAGATCTAGCTAAATGAGTCTGTGAAGCTTTCTTTTCCAGATGAATATCGGGAATATTTATATTCGAGGGCCAGAATTCTTGTGCCTGTTGGAGCCACTTTGGTCCAAACCACCACTGATTTGCCTCCTTTAATTCTAAAGGGGTCCCCCCCGGGTTGCTAGATCAGCGGGGTGTCATGTGTAGAAACATGCTCCAATTATCACCGACTTTCTCTTGAATTTTTGCTACCCTGTTGGCTACAAACGTTGTCCAAGTGTGAGATGGTTTTTTAAGCCATGCTAAGACTATTGTTGAATCTGACCAAAGGTGCACTGTATGATCGTTGATAGACAGTTGGGGCAGAAAAAACGTGTATTAAGTTCGCAAGCAAATGAGCTCCACAGAGCTCTAGTCGGGGTAGCGAAAGTTTCTTAATTGGAGCTACTTTAGTTTTTGACACCAATAAATTCGAGACAATGTAGTTTCCTATTTGTATTCTTGCATACAGTACTGCTGCATAGGCTAGTTCTGATGCATCGCAAAATCCATGTATGTCTATTGTGCATTCTGGTGAATATTTCACCCATCGTGGTATTTTAATCTGGTCAATGTTGACATATTCTCTAAAAAGGATTTCCATTTCATTAGAGAGACAGGTTTTAATGATCATCCCATTGTATTTCATCTAACCACAACTGTTGCATAAATATTTTTGCGGTTATGATAATCGGGGCAAGCCACCCTAATGGGTCAAACAGTCGAGATATATCGATAAAACTTCTCTTTTCGTAAATGAATTTTTGTTTATTATTTTTTCTGTCACGAAATAAAATGCATCTGTCTTAGCGTTCCATCTTATTCCTAGCGTTTTTGTCATACTTTTATCATCAAAATCAAGGAATTCTCCGTTGAGAAGATGGTTGCGAGGGAAGATCTTTTATAATTTCTTTACAGTTGGATGTCCATTTTCGTAGATCAAATCCTGCTGATTTCAAAATGTCTATCAATTGCTGTTTTGCAGCAATTCCTTCAGGAATCGAATGTGTCCCTACAAGTGCATCATCCACATACATATTGTCTCTTAGTATTGTTGCCCCCATTGGAAAGTTATGTTCCTCATCTTGGGCCAGTTGTAATAAAGTCCTCAATGCCAGGTACGGGGCACAATTGAGACCGAATGTTACAGTTTTTAACTGATACTCTTTTATTTCCTCGTCAGGGGAAGAACGATAAACGATACGCTGGAAAGTAGCGTGTTCGGGATTAATATTATTTGTCTGTACATCTTAGATATATCTGCATTGAAAACAAATTTGTACAGACGCCAATTCATAATGATTGTGATAATATCTTTTGGAGTATGGGACCAACATATAGCAAATCATTTAAACTTTTACCAGTTGACGTTGGACATGATCCATTAAAAACCACTCTCAGTTTTGTTGTAGCGCTTTCAGGCTTGTATACTCCGTGGTGAGGCAGATAAAAACAAGGGTCAGAATTTGAAGTAGATTTTTGTATTAATTCCATAGGTCCCAGGGACAGATATTCATGCATGACTTCGTCATACATCGATTTAAATTCTGGTTTTTTCAACATTGCTTGTTCGTTGCGTAGAAACTGACAAAGGGCCACATATCTGTTAGAACTAAGAGCCGATGTTGACGGCGTTTCAGATTTAAATGGCAAATCAACTATGTATCTACCATCAGTGTTCCGTTTTACCGGTTGATGTATATATATTTTCACATATTGCATCTTCTTCAGATACAGTTTGTTTGATGGGAATTTCTTCGATTTCCCAAAAACGGGACAGTAGCTTGTCAATATGCACTCTTGTGCAATGAGATGCTCTTATTGTGTGTCGTGTGGTTTTATTACTCGTAGGGCCAGTTACGATCCATCCAAAAACAGTTTCCTGGGCAACTAACGATCCTAATATACCATGTTTCACTCCACCGAGTAAAATTAATGGGTATAAATTTCCTCCTATGAGGATATCAATGGGACCACTCACGTAGAAATTTGGGTCCGCAAAATTCAACTTAGGTAATTCCTCTCTGTTCACATTATTGAACGAATATGTTGGGACATTTCCAGTGACATCAGGCACTACTAATGCATCAATTTCTATTGAGAAGTTTGGTTGGTTGATGAAATTTTAAAAATAGCTACTTTACAACATTTTGCTATACGTTCACCGCCAAGCCCACTGATTCTGCCTCGATTGGCACAGTAGTAACTTTAATAGTTTTTGCACTCGTGCAGATACGAAAGAATCGTCCGAACAGGGATCGATTAAAGCTCTGATTTTATGAGACATTCCATTATTGACAATATTAATCCAAGCTGTCGCCAACATAGTTTTGTTGGCTACCGAAGTATGGTATGTTCGTATATTTTCAGAGGTTGAAGGTAAATCTGCGGACTGTATATCTGTTTGAGATGACTGTGAAACTTTTACATCATCTCTTTGCCTCAATTCTCCCTGTTGGGACAGTTTTGTTTGTGCAATAGCGTATGGTGCTTCAAACCGCACTTAGAGCATGTGTTCTCACTCTTACAATTTGTCACTATGTGCCCGTAAGCTAGGCAATTAATACAATGTTTGTCACGTTTGACAATTGAAATTCTGTTTCTAAAATCCATGCATAAAAATTTGGGGCAGGAACGCAAAATATGATTTCCTTTACATAAATTACATTTTTGAGTGTTAACTTTAGTATGGTGAACCTTGTAATTTTTGATCGTTCAAAATGGTGAAATTTTTGAGGTTGGGGCAAAAACGATCGGGAGCCTTGTGGGCCATATATATCAGACACGCTCTCCAGTGCTTGAAATCGTTCCGTTAAAAATACATTTAATTCTTCCCAGGAAGGCATTTCGGTTTTTTTTGCTATTGATTGTTCCCATAGGGACAGAGTCAGTTTTGGTAACTTCGAAGAACATTGAAATACGAAAATTGGATCCCATGATCTAATATCTATTTTATATAATTTCAAGACCGAAATAGCATTATTTATATCCCTTTGTAATTTCTTCAGAGTGCTAGATGACTCTTGCGAGCATTGGGGCAGATTAAAAATAGTTCGCAACTGGTTATTTATCAATATTCGCTTATTTTCGTACTGATTTTTGAGGTTTTCCCACGCAATATCGAAACCCTCATCAGTCAAGGTATGTGTTGGTTAATTTGCCTGGCTTCTCCACTAGTTTTTTGGAACAGGTGGTATAATTTTTCTACCGGGCTAAGCTTTTATTATTTACATAAATCGCAGTAAATAAATCTCGGAAACTAGGCCAATTTAAATAGTCGCCATGAAATACTTCAGTATCGCATGGTGGGACCGAAATGGATGAACTCATTTTTTGAGATATTCTTGAAGATGCAGTTTTTATATTTTCTTTGGCGCTTCCTATAAGCGTAAGGCATTTCATATAACTTTTATGAACTTCAATCTTCTTTCCTTTGACTGTAGTCTTATCCTTTTTTTGAAAATCGGGGTCAGAAATGCATTTTTTATAACATATTTTCCATTCCTCCCACAAGTTTTCTAGTTCTTGCTTTTCTGCATCTAGGGACATATCATTATATTCTTTCAAATCAGCATCTTTAAGCTGAGTTTCAAAAGATATTATTTCTTCACATAGAACTAAAAATTCCTCCATTATTCCCATAATGTTTCGACTCAGTTCAGCAAATTAAATATTTTTGTAATAAAAAATATGTATTATTTCTCTTTGCCGACAATATGGATTGTTTTTTCCAACGAATTAGTAATATGGTAAATTGTAGAAAGTGTAGCTTTTTCCTCAATTAAATTTCCAAAATTGGGGCAAACTATCTTCAAATTCAAATTCGTTGTGAATTTATTTTGTATCTTTATGGAAATATAGTTTCAAATATGCGAAATAATTATACTTTGGGACCGTGATCATATTCCCCATTCGAGACAGAATTATCATCAATATTTGGAAAATTGATTCTTTAATTTATTTTTGGGAGAAATGTGTTTGGTCTAATTTCCAAGAATTGGTTTCAAGTTTTATTCGAAATATATAAAATTAACAACCAGCCTTTAAATTGTGTTCGATAAAATTTTATTATTCGCTGGGACAGTTATTTCTTATTCACAAGCAAATTTATTTTCATAATAACCAGGGACAGAAACAAAGTTGTATTTGCTCATATACAAAGGGGCACAATATTCAAATGTCTACAAATGTTCCCCACCTTTGTGTGCATACGTATAAGAGATGATGAGAGCGAAAGTAATAATCTCAAATTGTATATTCCTCTATATTTTCATAGTTCTCTTTCTATGCTTCCGTTATTCTGGTTGTTTTGTTTCTATTACCTCAACTTTGTTTCAGGAACAGTGTTTCGGTTTCAACAAATGTGCTGTTTGTTAGCACAATAATTCGAAAATCATAAACTATCTTTTATAAATCGGGACCTTTTCATCTTATTATTTTCATGCATTTATATAATGTTCCATAAATAATTTATTTTTATTGTCTTCCTCTTGTAGAAAAATTTCTTTTAATAACAATCAAATTTTTCCAATAATTGTTCTCGAACCACTGTGTTGCGTTCTATGTTGTTCTTTTCCTCTTCTTTTACAACTCTTCTCAACGATCGCAACAACAATAACGAGCAGCCACTCTCAATGTTTGCGTAGACAATCAGCATGCGTGTTGTTGTTGTTGTAATGCACACAAGTGGCCATGACCTATCTCAACAACAATTTGAAAAGTAACGGGATTCTAATTTTTTTGCTAATCTGTTTTTCTATTTTACAGAAATTTTGCAACCTCGCATTTGACGACGGAGGGATAGGTTTGGGAGAGGATTGGTATGGGATGTTATTTATTGTTGTTGTTATTTAGGGACAGAAATTTAAGGAAGCACATCTCCATATAAAAATTGTGTAGGTACGTACCTTTACCTTGAATGATATTGGCCTGACTGTGGACTATAGTTTTCGAAGGACCTTATGTTATGTTGCAATACAAAACCTTACTCCGGCCGTAGAAATATCCTACTCCAAGGCAGATGATTCTTCCAGTAGGCTATGTTGTTGGTAACAGCCAAGGCGCTGTTGATTTGTTGCGAAAAGGTACGGGTTGTTGTTCGCCTAGGTCGAGACACTACAAAAGGCACTTGTTTGTTTGTATTCGCCTATGTTGAAGCACTAATAAAGTCATCGTTAATATATTCGCCTATGTCGAGGCACTAGTAAATTCACTGTTTATTGATATGCCTGATATGAGGCAATAGTAAAACACTTATTTGTTCAATAATAAATTTTAATTTATTTCAATAAATCGGTTTTACAAATTCGTTTTGGTTTTGTTATCGGTAACTGTTTCTTTCTTTCCGTCTGCACTCACTCAAACTTCAAATTCAACTCTGTTGAGGCAGAACAAAAATAAAGGGAGCGTAAAAAGAAAACAAAAAAAAAAAAAAAAAAAAAAAAAAACAATGAACAAAACAAAGGGTTGACAGCTTTCGTCAGAGATGGCACGCCTGTTTATGTACAGTGATGGCACTAGAACAATGGTGATACAAATTAATTACATGATGTACATAAACACTCCCATAACAACTTTTAATTGTAGGGTAACATAAAGTCGGCCCCGCCCGACGTTAAGTCTTTCTTTACTGGTTATAGAATATATTTCAAAGCTGTATATTCTAAAGAAAACCTTTGCAGATCTTTCAATACAACATCTTTTAAGAAAACTTTACAAAGGATTTTTTCTAATTTTTTTTCTTAAAATACCTATGCTTTTATCCTTGCGAAGATCACTGAAAAATCTTCTTTCCCACGGAAACCTTTTAAAAGCCCTTTATTATATAGAATATCTTTGCAAGGTCTTCAAATATATGGAGATATTTTTAAATTCGTAAAAAGCTCTTCCTAAGAACTGCTAAAATGTAGAAAATTTTTTAATGTACAATGTTTTGTAGAAGTCCTTTGTAAAATACAATCGGAAGACCATCTCTCTATAAAAACGGGAGCGGTTGTTCTTCAACATTTGCAAGAAACTTTCTCTCTCTCTCTCTCTCTCTCTCTCTGAAAATCTTTTATATATTGTAAGAAATTTAAAATCTCACACGAAACCCCATCAAAAAGCCATTTTTCACAAAACATTGCTTTATCCCCCCAAAAGTTTGTTCAACCTTTGTCCTTCGTGTCGTATGATTACTATTTTTTCTTTTCATAAACTTATCAATCATACGATACGGCCAATCTGTTGTGAAATGTGTTTGTCATGTTTTGGATTCTTTTTCTTTAAAATAGTCTTCCATTTATTACATCGAAATGAAATATTAGATGTATTGAATGAAATATTATCACGTTTTCAAAAACATATTGAAATTGTTGCTCAGCAGCTAAGTCTGTATTTGACTTATCTCTCGGTGTTACCGTCAAATGATGGCAAACATATTCACATTAAACGCACAAACACAACAACATCGTTTCATTACAGTTTGCCTGATTATGAAAGCCTGTCTGACTGTCATATGAACATCCGACGAAACTAAAATAAACTACCCGACGACGATGATATGTTAAAAGCATCATTAAATGATTGATTATATTTGCCTGGCCATTTCCCATGGGAAGCGGGTTGTGAAAAACTAAAAAGGAAGCAGCGCATAAGTGAATGTTTCCGTCACTACTCTTGCCTTGGCGAAAAGACTGGTGGTTATGGAGTGAGTGATTTTTTTTTTCCTTTTTTTTTTTTTTTTTGGATTTTTTGGATAATAGTCTCTAATGCGATTTGTAGATAATTCAAGGATACAGGAAATTGATTGGATATCTTTTCAAGAGTATTGTTGCGCGTACTATGGGCCAATATACGAGAAAGTTCAAGCCCAAGCTAGGAATTGAAAAGAGAGAACGCAAAGCGAGACGTATGTAACAGGTGATAATTTATGCAGTGATTAGTTGCCGTAAGGCAATTATGTTTTAATTGAATGGTAAAGAAAGTGAAAATGGTGAAGGATTTCGTTAAGATCTGGATTTTCGTTAATCCGGTATTATTGAGAGAGAAAGTCTATAAAAAGGGTTTCTATTTTCAAAAATTATAAAGAAGACCTTCCACTGAAAAATGCCTGCAGAAAACAACTATTCTAGATATTTGTAAGTAATCGGTATAGAGACTTCCTAGAGGTACAGGGTCTTCTTTTTATGTATTAAAGATTTTTCCGAAGACTCCTATAAAAATAAGCCTTCAATGCATGCAGTCGATCTCGTAGCTGTTAATTTTTATAGATTTTCTCTATTCTATAACAAAACGTCTTCCAGAAAGGCTGCTCTTTACAGAAGAGCTATAATAGGATTTTCATACATAGAAGGCCTCCTATTAGTTCTTTTTTTAATTAAATAACTTCTAAAGGCCATCTAGAAACAGAAGACTTATATTTGTCTATGAATACTAGGTTTTCATTAAAGACTGACGTAATAGAAGACTTCCACCCTTCTACAGGGTAAGATGAAAAAACTACAACCAACTTCAGACTGTTGTCATTTCTAAGCCACTTGTCCGACAGCTGTTAAAATTATTCCAGTGACAGCTCATTATATTGTTTACAAGAATAGAAAAGCATTTGGTGAGAATTTTCCAGAAAAAAAAATTATTCGTGATATAATTCAAGCGTGATAGTGTGATTTCTTTATATTTGGCTGGAAAACCACAAGCGGCTATCGTTAGAGCACTCCAGCATTTTAATGTGAATATATATTTGTGTCTCGCAGCATCGCTCGTTACCGTGATACTGGTAGCGTAGCGCGGCCGACGTCAAGGATCAAGTCAGCAGAAATGGTTCGAAAAGTAACGAAGCGACTTGGTCGAAACCCGCGTTGCAGTCGAATGGCTCAAAAATGGCTCAAGAGCTAAACATATCGCAATATTCCATTCGACAAATATTGAAAAATGAGCTCGGGGTAAAGCGATTGAAATTCCAAACAGTGCGAGAAGTTATACCGCAACCGCTGGCTCGCCACCACAACTCGTCTGTGGAAATAGACCCGGTGGCCCGCCAGACCAACTTGTCTAAAAAATAAAATCTTTGGGGCATCCAGATCAACCAGGCTGGTCTGTCGACCAGCTCGTTCTGATCTTTCGACAAGCTTGTTCTGGTCTTTCGACCAGTTCGTTCTAGTCTTTGTACAACATTCGTGCAGCGTCTGACGGTTGCATTGGCCGTTTCAAGGCCATAATTCGTGCCAAAGGTGACCGATTGAACAAATCGAAACTTATTCCAAAATTTGATGCTATTTCCGACATTTTTTTGCTTTCATTCAATAAAGTTTAGAAAAAAATCTAAAAACTATGGCGTTTGACATTGTTGCAGTTTTTTATCTCACCCTCTGAAGATAGATAGATTGTCATCTATATTTTGAAGAATTAAAATTCATCTAAATATTTCATTTCGATTGGGCGCCACTTTCAAAATCAGTGATCACCACATAGAAATTTGTTGAAACATTTCAGCGCCATCTTGTATGGGATAGCTTTATTATTGCTTACCGGCGGTGGCGAATGATTGTTTAGTCATTTGTTTTGGTAGCTTTGCAGAGACCCCCCAACACCATGCTCCCACTTTTGAGTATAATTATTTTGACAAACTCACAATACAAATGTTATGCTCCCACAGTTCACTCACTTGTTAACATTACTCTCTACTAGGGTTACCATGCTTATTTTAAATTAATTATATTTATACTCTCAGTACTATGTCTAAGAGGTTATATATGGCAAAAATATTTATTTGGTGGATGTCGGTTTCAGACAATAACTCTCGAAGAAGAGAATCGGTTCAAACTTGATGCATCCTTATATCATTGTCAAACTTAGATCAAGGTCGAAAATGAGTAATTTCAGTCTGCTCTTCTTGTGCCCCAAAAATAGTAAACATTTCAAAAATGTATAAAAAAGCCAAACAATCCTAGGTGCAATCTGAAGCACTAGATCTAGAGCGAAGATGGGCCATATCAAACCACTCCTGCTGGTACCTACATCAAACAACTCCAAACTATGCTTCCTCCCTGCATACGTGCTTGTATAGGACCACAGATTTTCGTACCACAAACCCCTTCTTCCCCACCAGTCCTAATCTCTCATCAATTGCGAAATAAATTCCGATTTTTTAATCTTTTGAAAATCCCATTTTTTACATTTTATTCAATGAAAGCAAAAAATGTCGGAAATAGCATCAAATTATAAACTAAGTTTAGATTTGTTCGAATTGGTCACCTTTGGCACGAACTATGGCCTTCAAACGGCTAATGAAATTGTGACACGCTGCCCTAATGTTGCTCTGCGGTATTTTGGCCCATTTCCGGCGAAGCGCTTGCTTGAGGTGATCGACACTTTGGTATTTTTTAGTGCCAACCTTGCTTTCCAAAATACTCCAGACACAATAGTCCAACGGATTGGTATCCGGAGATTTTGGTGGTCATTGTGAGCTGGAAATGAAGCGAGGAGCCTCATTTCTGTAACTATTCTTGGGTGGCGCGTGCTGAGTGCGATGATGCTGAGTCCTGTTGGAATGTCCAAGGTCTGCGGCCAAAATGTTTGCGTGCCCAAGGCTTTAATACACCCTCCAGAATATTTTCGCGATAATGTTCGGCATTTCTTCTGATGTTACGGTCGATTAATACGAGCGGAGAACGACCATCGGCTGTTATGGCGGCCCACACCATTACTATGGCCGGCGCTTGAGTTCTGGTGGCCGGCCAACCGAAGGTGCACATTTTCAGCTGACCTCTTTGGCAATAAAACACTATAATTTTGTTTTGTTGTTTCTTTACAAACAGCTGGACAATGAATGTTTTCTCATCGGAGAAAACAGAATTCGGTAGGTCACAACTTTCGGCCAAGCGAAGCAACTCTTTAGCTCTTTGAGAATAAGTTCTTGCACTTTTTGAAATTTCAATGGCTTTATCCCGAGCTCATTTTTCAATATTTACCGAATGGAATATTGCGATATGTTCAGCTCACGAGCCATTTTTCGGCAACTGCGATGCGGATTTCCGATCATGTCGCTTCTTTACTTTTCGAACCGTTTCTGCTGATGTTGCCGTTTTCTTAAGTCCACTTCCTTGACGTCGGTCGGACTACTCTACCAGTATCACAGTAACGGGCGATGGTACGAGACACAAAAGATTTATTTACATTTAAATGCTGGAGTGCTCTAACGATAGTCACTTGTGGTTTTCCAGCCAAATATAAAGAAATCACACTATCGCGCTTGAATTCCATCACGAATAACTTTTTTTCTGGAAAATGCTTACCAAAATGCTTTTGTACGCTTGTAAACAATATAGTGAGCTATCATCGGAATAATTTTAACAACTGTCGGACGAGTGGCTTAGAAATGACAGCAGTCTGAAGTTTCAGCGCACCATGGCCACCAAAATCTCCGGATACCAATCCGTTGGGCTATTGTGTCTGGAGAATTTTGGAAAGCATGGTTGGCCCTAAAAAATGCCAAAATGTCGATCACCTCAAACAAGCGCTTCGGCGGGAATGGACCAAAATACCGCAAAGCAACATTCGGGCAGAGTGTGACGGTTTCATTGGCCGTTTGAAGGCCATAATTCGTGCCAAAGGTGACCAATTCGAACGAATCTAAAGTCATTCTAAAATTTGATGCTATTTCCGACATTTTTTGCTTTCATTCAATAAAATTTAAAAAAAAAAATGTAAAACTTATGGCGTTTAACTTGTTGCAGTTTTTTTTAACTCACCCTGTATATTTTGCCTTAGAAATATGGACTCATCGACACATTCCATTCCATATGGACACTGTCGTGTAAATAATTTGTAAGCTTTTAAGAGGCTCATTATGTTAGCATGCTTCAGAATTATAATTATCGGATAGATTGTTGTGTTGTTTTATTTTTTCTTTCGAAGAAATTTGGGACATTTTTCGAAGAGAAATTTTTATATCTATTTATTTTTTCAGAATTTATTTTCTAAAGTTTGATAAAGAATTTAAAAACTCTCAAAAATTCCTGTTTTGATAAATTCATTTTAAAATTTAACCATTTTTTCCTCTAAACGAAGCTTAGCAGCCCTATTCTCAACGAATAGCACATGTTTGTTGTTTTGAGTGAATTTTGCTTTTGGCCAACAACTCTATGCAACTCTATATGTGCCCGCCGCTCTCCCACTCATTTTGTATGACAAATCGTTCTCTCTTTCTCTCTCTCCCACAATCGCAACACCGCCAAACAACAAAAATTTTCAGTTTCTAACGAACGTTCTCATTGATCGCAGCGTTTAACGGACGGTTTCATTCGTATGTCAATCGTCGATGGTCGCTCGGTTGTTTCGTTGACGAAAATTCTGTTCTGTTTGTTTGGGTGAACGACGAATGTAAAAAACTCGTTCTTTGACTTTTTGTTGGCTTTTCGATTCGAAAAAAAGAAGTCAATGCAAATTTGTTTTCAGGCGTTTCCAATCAAAATCCGATTGTGTTGAATTGGTATTGAATTATTTTCGAAAAGAGAGAGAGAGAAAAAAAAGTTATAATAAATAAAAAATAGAAATTAAATAATGCAAAAATGCAAAATTTTTTTATTTTGTAAATTAAGTGAAAGAATTTCGCGTTGCTGAAAGTGAGTGAATGAAACAAAGAAAATTTTGAGAAAAAAAAAATTCTGAAAATTTTTCGAAAGAAAGAAATGTTTGAAATTGTTTTGTATTTTTTCGAAATTTTGTTTTTCTTTTCTCGTTGCTAAAACAAAATAAATCAGCAGCCAAGTGACAACATTCAAACGGACACAACTAAGCCACCGGTCGGTCGCTCGGTTGTTTTGCTGCTGACAATGAAATTCAACAGCAACAACAACAACAACTCGACACCTCAACGCAAAATGTTGTACAACAACACCAAGTGTAGAATGTCGATCAAGAATTGTAAAAATAACTAAAAACGACAATAACAACAACAGAAAAAATTGAATAAAAAAAAATATGAAAAATTAGCTGCGAGGAAATTGTTTTTTTTTCAACATCTGAAAAACGCACAAAAATGCGCTATTTCAATACAGCAATAACAACAACCGCAAAAATAACAATAATAAAAATTTTCAAATTGTCCATGTGGAATTTACGAAATGTTGTTCAGTTCAAAATGCACAACAATAATAGTAATAACAACAAAAAATATTGAATATTTATTTAATAAGAAATAATGCAAAACTACAATGAAGCGTACCTGTGAAGAGGAAACTATAAAATTATATATTTTTCGTTATTGATATTGAATAAATAAAAGTGCGAAAAAATGCAAAATAAATAATCCAAAAAAGAAAAAAAAACAAAAAAAAAATGTCGACGAGTACAACAAAATAAATATTTGATTTTGTCGTTGTTGTTGCAAAAAAAAACAACAACAACAAAAACAAGAAGAAAATAAAACATCTCTACGAAACATGATAAGCATTGCTTGGATCAGGGGAATTTCAAATAGAATTCAAATCTAAGCTGAAATAATGGAGAGAAAAAAGTTTTGCTTTTCATTCACAACTCATCAATGAAATCTCTTCATTAAGAAGTACACCTTCTCTTCGAAAGGGTATCTTAAATTTATCTTTTTTGAGAAAGGAATTTAAAAGGGATTTTTCTTTCTTAGATACAATTATTAATGAAAAAGACGTACTTAGACATATCCTTCCTTTAAGGCAGAGCCTACAGATACACCCTTTTCTTAAGAAAGGGTCTTAAAAATATCCTTTCTTTAAGGGTCCCCTGAATCTCATCCAATTTGAGAAAAGGTCCCCAACAGTAACTTTTCTATAAAAATGATCCTCAGAACTGGAAGACCTCAAAGCCTTTGTTTTCAATAGAAAACCTGAAAGTCTTAATTTTCCATAGACGACCTGAATGCCTTTATTTTCTATAAGAAACCTGGATTTCTTCCATTTCCTATGGAGAAGCTTAAGGTTTACTATTTTCTATGAAACGAAACCTAGAGGGGACTTGTATTTTCTACAGAAGATCTAGCAAAACTCTGTGGCTCTCTTATTATCTATAGAGGATCTGGAGGTCTTCCATACGCCATAGAACAGTTTGAAGTCTTCCATACACCATGGAAGTCCTTGAGGTCTTTTATTCGCTATAGAAGGCCTTGGGGGCTTCTATTGCCTATTCCCCATCTTGACGTTTTTTTATAAACCATAGAAGACCTGAAGGGCTTCTGTTGCCTATTTCCCACCCTGATGTTTTTCTATACGCCATAGAAGATTTCTTTTGTCCATAGAACACATGAAGGTCTTCTGGAGGTCTTCTATACGTCATAGGAGACTTGGAGCTCTTTTAGACGCCATATTGTCTATAGAAGATCTGGAGGTTTATATTGTCTATATAAGACTATGGGGTCATCTTTTGTCCTTAGAAGACCTGGAGGTCTCCTATTATCTATAGAAGACCTGGATGTCTTCTACAGTCCATAGAAGAAATCGAGGTCTAGAAGTGTAAGAGGTCTTTTATTCGCTATAGAATAGCTCTAGGAGACCTCCTCTATAGGCCATAGAAGATCTGGAGGTCTTCTATACACCATACAAGAACTGGAGATCTTCGAGACGAAATAAAAGACCTAGAGGTCTTCTAGGCGACATGGAAAATCTGGAGGTCTTTTAAATCTTCTATTGTCTATAGAAGATCTGGAGGTTCCTATTGTCTATAGAAGACCTGGATGTCTTCTACGGTCTACATAAGACCATGGGGTAATCTATTGACCTGGAGGTCTTCTATTATCCATAGAAGACCTGGAGGTCTTATATTATCCATAGTAGACCTGGTGGTCTTCTACTGTCCATAGAAGACCTTGATGTTTTATACACACCGTGGAAAACCTTGAGGTCTTCTATTCGACATGGAAGATCTTCAGGTCTTCTACTGTCTATAGAAGAACTAGATGTCTTCTATTGTCTATAAAAGACCTGAAGATCTTCTATTGTCTATAGATGACCTGAAGGTGTTCTACTGTCTATAGGTGACCTGGAAGTTTTATATTGTCTACAGATGACCTGGAGGTCTTCTATTATCTATAGAAGACCTGGGGGTCTTCTATTGCCTATAGAGGAGCAGGAGGTATTATATTGTATATAAAAGATCTGGAGGTCTTCTATTGCCTTCAGGCAGGAGGTATTCTGCTATGTATAGGAAATAGAAGATCTTCAGGTCTTTCACAGTCTGTAGAAGACCTGGAGGTCTTCTATTTTCTATAAACAACCTGAAAGTCTTCTATTGTCAATAGAGGAGGTCTTCTTTTCGCTATATAAGAGGTGTGGAGGTCTACTATTTGCTATAGGAGAGGCCTGGAGTTCGATAAAGAAGACATTGAGGCCTTCTATTGTGTATAGAAGATCTTGAGGTCCTCAATTGTCTGTAGATGTCCTTGGGGTCTTCTATTTCCTGTAGAACACGTAGCGTTCTTATATTAGCTATAAAGAACGCTACGTGTTCTACAGGTCTTCTACTGTCTATAGATGATTTTGAGGTCTTCTACTATCTATAGAAAACCTGGACAGTCTTTTACCTTCTAGCCTACAGAGGATCTGGAGATGTTGTGTTGTCTATAGAAGACCTGGGGGTCTTATTGCCTCTATAGGAGCAGGATGTATTATACTATCTATAGCAGACCTGTAGATCTTCTACAGTCTATAAAAGACCTGGATGTCCTCTACAGTCTATAGAAAACCTGGAGGTCTTTTACGGTGTATAGAATATCTGGAGGTCTTCCACCGTCTATGGATTACCTGGAGGTCTTCTATCGTCTATGGAGGTAACCTATAGTCTATAGACGTCCTTGAAGTCTTTTATTGTCTATACAAGACCTGGAGGCATAGAAAACGTTTTTACGCCATTGAAGGCCTTCTATGCTCCACAGAAGACCTGATGGTATTCTTTCTCATTTAGATTGTCCTAATGTTTACCATTCTCTATAAAAGACCTGAAGGTTATTACCAAGTAAAAATCATTTCAATTAGCCAGTTTAGTGTTGTTGCCATGTGCCTCACTGCATGGATTTATTTATCCAAAAGTTATAAAAGTTCTTGGCACGTTCTTCTTGTTCTCAGAATACATTCTGGCGCTTCTGGTTAATTAGCGGTTAATGGATTTTTTCGGAACACCTAAACAAAAATTCACGGTTAAATTGTATTTTAATTTTCACACAAGAAACTGTGTTCTTCAAATTAGGTGCGATCATGTTTTTCAATATTTATTTTTACTCCTTGAGATTTTCCGTTAAATATTTTGTTTGTTTTCGCAGCAGCATGACGTGGTTCTCATTCGAGGGTACTCAACCTTCTTTGCGGTTGTTTGAAAAATAATTTCAAAACGATTTGTATTCTCTTCGCCTTAATCTTTAATGAAATTGGTTTGAAAGTGTTTGTTTGTAAACTGTCGATAGATTGCCAACAAACATTTTGGCAAACAAATGCGTTGCGAAATTGGAGAACGTTTTGCGTTTTGTTATCTCGATATACAGTTACGGAAATTTCCCACGAATTTGTATTTCAACGGCCGATGCTGCCCTAACGACATGCCTAGCTGGTTAACTTCAGCATCAAACAATAATGTCACAGTTGGCTGGCTGGTGACAGCTAAATAAATATTCGACAGTTGTATATTTTTTGGGAGAAATAAAGATATCGGAAATGCGATAAAACAAACGTGTAAGCGATTGCGTATGGCGTTTTTATTAAATGAGCATGATTCAAATCTTTTCAGATTAGGGGAATAACAAATAATTACGAAGTTCTTCAGGAACTCTGGAGACCAAGGTTTCAAGGTCTTTAATGGACTATAAAAAATCTCAAGGCTTTCTATTGAAAATCTATAGAAAATAAAAGACCTCCAAGTATAACCTCCAGGTCTAGGATAGAGAATTGCAGAGCTCTAGGCATTTCATAGAAAAAAGGCCTCTTGATCTTCTATTTAAAAATGGAACACATTCAGATTTTCTATAAAAAATTGGAGACTTGAATTGGAGAATGCTTGCTATAGAAACCCTCCAGATCTTGTATAGGATATCGAAGACAATTCCTCAAGGTCTTCTATGGTAGTTTAGAAGATCTCAAGGTCTTCTATGGTAGTTTAGAAGACCCAAGGTCTTCTATGGTAATATAGAAGACCTCAAGGTCTTCTATGGTAGTATAGAAGACCTCAAGGTCTTCTATGATAGTATAGAAGATCCCAAGGTCTTCTATGGTAGTTTAGTAAACCTCAAGGTCTTCTATGGTAGTATAGAAGACCTCAAGGTCTTCTATGGTAGTATAGAAGACCCCAAGGTCTTCTATGGTAATTTAGAAGACCTCAAGGTCTTCGATGGAATATAGAAGATCTCAAGGGGTTCTATGGCGTATAGAAGACCTCAAGGTATTCTATGGACGATAGGAGACCTCAAGGCCTTTTATGGACAATAGAAGACCTCCAGGTCTTCTATGGCGTATAGAAGACCTCCAGGTCTTCTATGGCGTATAGAAGACCTCCAGGTCTTCTATGGCGTATAGAAGACCTCCAGGGCTTCTATGGCGTATAGAAGACCTCCAGGTCTTCTATAGCGTCTTGAAGACCTCCAGGTCTTCAATGTTGGTTTAGAAGACCTCAAGGTCTTCTATGGTAGTATAGAAGACCTCAAGGTCTTCTATGGTAGTTTAGAAGACCTCAAGGTCTTCTATGGTAGTATAGAAGACCTCAAGGTCTTCTATGGTAGTATAGAAGACCTCAAGGTCTTCTATGGTAGTATAGAAGACCCCAAGGTCTTCTATGGTAATTTAGAAGACCTCAAGGTCTTCGATGGAATATAGAAGATCTCAAGGGGTTCTATGGCGTATAGAAGACCTCAAGGTATTCTATGGACGATAGGAGACCTCAAGGCCTTTTATGGACAATAGAAGACCTCCAGGTCTTCTATGGCGTATAGAAGACCTCCAGGTCTTCTATGGCGTATAGAAGACCTCCAGGTCTTCTATGGTAGTTTAGAAGACCTCAAGGTCTTCTATGATATTATAGAAGACCTCAAGGTCCTCTATGGTAGTTTAGAAGACCTCAAGGTCTTCTATGGTGGTGTAGAAGACCTCAAGGTCTTCTATAGTGTTGTAGAAGACCTCAAATTCTTTTGTGGTGGTGTAGAAGACCTCAAGGTCTTCTATAGTGGGGTAGTATGGAAGACCCCAAAGTCTTCTATGGCGTATGGAAGACCTAAGGGTCTTCTACAGATCCATAGACCTCAAGGTCTTCTATGGTAGTTTAGAAGACCTCAAGGTCTTCTATGGTAGTTTAGAAGACCAAGGTCTTCTAAGGTAGTATAGAAGACCTCAAGGTCTTCTATGGTAGTATAGAAGACCTCCAGGTCTTCTATGGCGTATAGAAGACCTCAAGGTCTTCTATGGCGTATAGAAGACCTCAAGGTCTTCTATGGCGTATAGAAGACCTCCAGGTCTTCTATGGTAGTTTAGAAGACCTCAAGGTCTTCTATGCTGGTTTAGAAGACCTCAAGGTCTTCCATGATATTATAGAAGACCTCACTGTCCTCTATGGTAGTTTAGAAGACCTCAAGGTCTTCTATAGTGCTGTAGAAGACCTAAAGGTCTTCTATGGTGGTGTAGAAGACCTCCAGGTCTTCTTTAGTGTTGTAGAAGACCTCAAATTCTTTTATGGTGGTGTAGAAGACCTCAAGGTCTTCTATAGTGGGGTAGTATGGAAGACCCCAAAGTCTTCTATGGCGTATGGAAGACCTAAGGGTCTTCTACAGATCCATAGACCTCAAGGTCTTCTATGGTAGTTTAGAAGACCTCAAGGTCTTCTATGGTAGTTTAGAAGACCAAGGTCTTCTAAGGTAGTATAGAAGACCTCAAGGTCTTCTATGGTAGTATAGAAGACCTCCAGGTCTTCTATGGCGTATAGAAGACCTCAAGGTCTTCTATGGTAGTATAGAAGACCTCCAGGTCTTCTATGGCGTATAGAAGACCTCAAGGTCTTCTATGGCGTTTAGAAGACCTCAAGGTCTTCTATGGCGTATAGAAGACCTCCAGGTCTTCTATGGTAGTTTAGAAGACCTCAAGGTCTTCTATGCTGGTTTGGAAGACCTCAAGGTCTTCCATGATATTATAGAAGACCTCAATGTCCTCTATGGTAGTTTAGAAGACCTCAAGGTCTTCTATGGTGCTGTAGAAGACCTCAAGGTCTTCTATAGTGGTGTAGAAGACCTCAAGGTCTTCTATGGTGGTGTAGAAGACCTCAAGGTCTTCTATGGTGGTGTAGAAGACCTCAAGGTCTTCTATAGTGGGGTAGTATGGAAGACCCCAAAGTCTTCTATGGCGTATGGAAGACCTAAGGGTCTTCTACAGATCCATAGACCTCAAGGTCTTCTATGGTAGTTTAGAAGACCTCAAGGTCTTCTATGGTAGTTTAGAAGACCTCAAGGTCTTCTATGGTAGTTTAGAAGACCAAGGTCTTCTAAGGTAGTATAGAAGACCTCAAGGTCTTCTATAGCGATTTTTTTTTTTAATTTTTGCCTACTTTCCCATTCATTTCCCCCCACTGTGTTGCCTTTTAAGCGTTTCGTATTATCAAATATGTATACACTCATATAAGTAAACTCAATTTGCTGATAAGAAACAATAATATTAGTTCAAACTTATCATTTGTCAACAGTTTTGTGTTGAATGCGAAAAAAATCGAAATTTTAAAAATAGACAAAAAATATTGAATTCGAAATGCAATAATGGTTAATATTTTTTTTTTTTTTCTAATTCTTCGATTATTTGGATTAAGGTGTCACGAATAAGAGTGTGCCCCACATGTTTTGATTCATTAATCACTTTTTGGTATAGGAGAACATGGTGTTGAAACTGCTGTTGTTTGATTTACGGCAACTGGCGGCGATCATCATTAAGATGTTGTGAAACAATTGACCAAACAAAAAAGGTTTGGCTGGCCGCCTGGTCGTAAGTGATGGATTATTGATGGGAAGAATCATTACCCAGCAAACATAGAAAGGAAATTTCCAATTCCCCCAATTTTGTGAAGTCATCAATTGAAATAGGTTTTTTTTGCAAAAAAAAAAATCAATTCTTAAAGCCGGCCAGTCACTTTTGTCTGTCTACTTGATTTTTTTCAAAATCTAACTTTCTGCCAGTTTGAAAAAAAAATTCAAAATTTTCAAATAAACAACAAAAACCGGCATTGTTGATCCATAAATTATATATAAATATTCATAAGTGTAGGGAAACGTGTTTGTATCTTTTGTACACAATTTTTTCGAAAATTATTTTTAGATTCACAAAAAAAATCGAATTTTGCACAAAACAGGTCTGGTGATGAGTGAATTATAATTAATAAAAACTCGCGGAGAAAAAAAAACATAAAAATTAAAATCTGTCCAAAAAAAAAAAAAAACAAAGTTGACAAAAAGACCAATAAAAACACCAACAATAAAAAAACAGACTGGCACGTTTAACCCACAAAGCGGAGATGGAATGGATGTTGTGATAGCAGATTAGATGTTAAAATAAAATCTCGGTAATTAATTAATTTTAGGAGCGGGGTTTTGGGGATAGCTTGGCTTGGCACGAGCAGCGTCGGAGATTTTTTTTTATATTTGAAGAAAGACTGTTACATGAAAGGTATGAAAATATGAAGCTAGGGAAATATTGTTGGACAAAAATAGACAATACTTTAGCCCCATGTCTTCTATGGACAAAGGAAGACCTTTAGGTATTAAAAAAAGGTAACATTTTTCAAATCTCCTAAAGATAATGGAAATTTTTTTTGAGATTTTTAAAATCAATTGTAGATATTCAAAATATATCATTTTGAGGACAAATCAGAACCTGAACTTAAAAAAAAAACAAGTTAAAGGGTTTCAGCCGGTTTTACCGACAGATGTATACCCTTAGCCAATGTTCGATGATTTAAATATATTTTGACTTCTATTATGATTATTCAAACTTTTGACCCTCGAAGGAGTAGGTTCCGAAGACCAATATTGTCCATTACGTATCGGACCTAAATAAATATGATATAAATATTGCGACGTGCAAGATTTGGGCTATACAGGGTGAAATAAAAATTCCTCAAGAAAGTATTTTTTACATTTTTTTTTTAATTTTATTGAATGAAAGCAAAAAATGTCGAAAATAGCTTCAAATTTTAGAATAAGTTTAGATTTGTTTGAATTGGTCACCTTTGTCACGAATTATGGCCTTCAAACGGCCAATGAAACCGTCACATGCTGCCCGAATGTTGCTCTGCGGTATTGACCCATTCCCGGCGAAGCGCATGCCCTAGGTGATCAACACTTTGGTATTTTTTAGTGCCAACCTTGTTTTAGAAAATAATCCAGACACAATAGTCCAACGGATTGATATCCGGAGATCTTGGTGGCCATTGTGCGCTGGAAATGAAGTGAGGAACCTCATTTTGTAACCATTCTTGGGTGGCGCGTGCTGAGTGCTGTTGGAATGTCCAAGGTCTGCGGTCAAAATATTTTCTCATCGGAGAAGAGAAAACCAAATTCGGCAGTTCACCATTTTCGGCCAAGCGAAGCAACTCTTTAGCTCTTTTGAGTCTATTTTCTTTCTGTTGCGGTATAAGTTCTTGCAATTTTTGGAATTTCAATGGCTTTACCCCGAGCTTTTTTTTCAATATTTGCCGAATGGAATATTAAGATATGTCCAGCTCACGAGGCATTTTTCGGCCACTACGAAGCAGGTTTCGATCTTTACTTTTCGAATCACATTTTATAAGAGTTGTAATTGTTCAAAATTTTGACCCTTTTTTTTTGGGAGGTACTTGGTTGAGTGCACCGATATTGTCCATTTTCGCACCTGACCTACAAATGATGCAAATATTAGGATTTGCAAAGTTGGAGAAAAATCGGATTATTATATTTCTTTCTGTGTGGTAAAAAGTGTTTTTGAAAAGTTCGACCTTTTGTGGGGGAGTTCCCAGAAGGAGAGGACCGATATTGACCATCTCCGAACTCAATCTAATGTTTGATAACAATATTTCGATTTCATTCTTGGTATAATGGAACAAATCGGATACTCCCTTCGATACTTATAGTGCGCACCAGCCAGCATACAGACAGACGGACGGACACGGAGGAATGCCAAAGATCCTTCTGAGGAAAATACTAAAGTATTCTACAGCGAGAGGCCTTATTAATTTCGTAAGCAAAAATAAGGAAAAAATCTACCACGATATGCACTAAAATGTTATAGGGCAAGGATAGGATGAAGGGGTACTACTGAAAGC
Source organism: Musca domestica (assembly GCF_030504385.1). NCBI lineage: Eukaryota > Metazoa > Arthropoda > Insecta > Diptera > Muscidae > Musca > Musca domestica. The sequence continues at coordinate 10,451,543 of NW_026712272.1, read as the reverse complement.
TACCTTACTCCATTTATAAAAGGCTAGTGAAATAACTGACTGAGAAATAATGCCGGGAGCAAGCGGCTGAAACTAGAATTTTGAAATTTTACTCTACAGTCAGTATTGGTGCGTAGGCTGGGTTTTTGGAAATTCTGTTCTAAAAGGGTGCAAAAAGTACTAAAATACAATTAGGTATTGCGTGAACAAATAGTGCTTGAAATCTGAAATTTGACATTATTATATCCTTTGGCTAATGCGAACCATAGATGTACGAAAAGTACTAAATTTCGTATTTGGCGAAGGAATAGCAATGAAATCCTGAAATTTGATATGGATGACACTGTTGGTGTCTACTGGTGGGAGAAGAAACTGGTTTTGGATATATTTAATTATAGGTCCCAGAACACATAATAAGTCTAGTTCTTATCTTAACGTTATGAAAGAAGAATGACGTCAATGACGTAAGACTTTCGACATCTTCTGGGACCCACAGTAAAACTTTATGACAAATGAATCTGTAGATTATTTTGATTTGCTACGATCACGTTTAAGAGGAGTTTTTAACCATAAAAGGAGCGAAAAGATCCCTTTATTGAATCGCTTGAGGGTTAACATTTTTAACCCAAATAATCCTTGTATTGTTACCAGTAATATTCCCCATGACACTATGTATCTAAAATGTAAGGATTGCAAGGAATCTTAATCGGAAATTTCAAAATAGGTGGAAGAGAGGGAATCAACCTCCCCTGTGTTTAGGTTACTCTTGTGAAGTTTCAAAATATCTATACACGTGCGTCTCCGATTTTTAGCTCCATTTTCATAATCTATTCGAATTTTTCCTGAAATCATTTTTTTATGTTGCCCAGTGTAATTGAAAGTGTTATAAAATACATTTGTCTTCAACACCTTATTTTATTCTATAACAAATTTATTGATTTTCATAATTATCTAAGGCGAGATATTCGATTCGATTAACACCCACCTGATAATTTTCAAGAAAAATGTTGAGTGGAAATAAAAGCAAAAACAAAAAATTTGTCTTGTTGTTGTCAAATCGAGGGGGGCGGAATATTAACTGACCTACGCCAATCGATTTGTTGGTAATTATTAAAAATAGTCAAATAAAAAAACTTAAATGTTTAATAACATACGCCAATGTTAATGAGGTTGTAAATAAACAGCTGTTAATTTTATGGGGTTATAATTTTTGACCAATTACAATTAGGCGGAATATGAGGACTTATGTCTTTTAGTCTTGAATGGGAAAAGGTTTGCTAACTAAATAGATGTTCGGAATTTAAACATAAATATGATAAATATGGTTATATATGGCCATTCTCATCCTTCCTCAATCTTGCGTCTTATATACCAGACTTGAATTATTTATTACTATTATTATTATTATTATTATTATTATTATTATTATTTTATTATTATTATTATTATTATTATTATTATTATTATTATTATTATTATTATATTATTATTATTATTATATTATATATTATTATTATTATTATTATTATTATTATTATTAGTATTATTATTATTATTATTATTATTATTATTATTAGTATTATTATTATATTATTATTATTATTATTAGTATTATTATTATATATTATTATTATTATTATTATAGTATTATTATTATTATTATTATTATTATTATTATTAGTATTATTATTATTATTATATTATTATTATTATTATTATTATTATTATTATTATTATTATTATTATTATTATATTATTATTATTATTATTATTATTATTATTATTATTATTATTAGTATTATTATTATTATTATTATTATTAGTATTATTATTATATTTATTATTATTATTATTATTATTATTATTATTATTATTATATTATTATTATTATTATTATTATTATTATTATTATTATTATTATTATTATTATTATTATTATTATTATTATTTATTATTATTATTATTATTATTATTATTATTATTATTATTATTATTATTATTATTATTATTATTATTATTATTATTATTATTATTATTATTATTATTATTATTAGATTATTATTATTATTATTATATTATATTATTATTATTATGATTATTATTATTATTATTATTATTATTATTATTATTATTATTATTATATTATTATTATATTATTATATTATATATTATTATTATTATTATATATTATTATTATTATTATTATTATTATTATTATTATTATTATTATTATTATTATTATTATTATTATTATTATTATTATTAGTATTATTATTATTATGATTATTATTATTATTATTATTATTATTATTATTATTATTATTATTATTATTATATTATTATTATTATTATTATTATTAGTATTATATATTATTATTATATATTAGTATTATTATTATTATTATTATTATTATTATTATTATTATTTTATTATTATTATTATTATTATTAGTATTATATTATTATTATATTATTATTATTATTATTATTATAGTATTATTATTAGTATTATTATTATTATTATTATTATGATTATTATTATTATTATTATTATTATATTATTATTATTATTATTATAGTTATTATTAGTATTATAGTATTATTATTATTATTATTATTATTATTATTATTATTATTATTATTATTATTATTATTATTATTATTATTATTATTATTATTAGTATGATTATTATAGTATTATATTATTATTATTATTATTATATTATTATATTATTATTATTTATTATTATTATTATTATTATTATTATTATTATTATTATTATTATTATTATTATTATTATTATTATATTATTATTATTATTATTATTATTATTATTATTATTATTATTATATTATTATTATTATATTATTTATTATTATTATTATTATTATATATATTATATTATATATATATTATTATTATTATTATTATTATTATTTATTATTATTATTATTATTATATATATTATTATTATTATTATTATTATTATTATTATTATTATTATTATTATTATTATTATTATTATTATTATATTATTATTATTATATATTATTATTATTATTATTAGTATTATTATTATTATTATTATATATTATTATTATTATTATTATTATTATATATTATATTATTATATTATTATTATTATTATTATTATTATTATTATTATTATTATTATTATATTATTATTATTATTATATTATTATTATTATTATTATTATTATTATTATTATTATGATTATTATTATTATTATTATTATTATTATTATTATTATTATTATTATTATTATTATTATTAGTATTATTATTGTTATTATTGTTATTATGTATTATTATTATTATTATTATTATTATTATTATTATTATTATTATTATTATTATTATTAGTATTATTATTATTATTATTATTATTATTATTATTATTATTATTGTTATTATTGTTATTATTATTATTATTATTATTATTATTATTATTATTATTATTAGTATTATTATTATTATTATTATTATTATTATTATTTTTTTTTTTTTTTTTTTCATTTTTTATTCATAAACCTTATTCTATTTAATTTTTATTTTTAATTTTTATTTATTTATTTATTATTATTTTTTTTTTTTTTTTTGAGAGGATATGAGTTCTTTTCCAGTATAGAAAAGGACCTCGGCGAGAGGTCTTCTCTATTAAAGAAGAGGACATTGGCAAGAGGTCTTCTTTAGTATAGAAGAATAAAAATGCAACTAAATATGTAGACCCTACTCCCAAAAGCGAATAATATCCCCTAAGACTACAAACATAATATAAACCAAATAAACCCCCCCCCCCCCCCAAAAAAAAAAAAATAATACTTAAGGAATTGGGGAATTTTAATTGCCTGACTTCGAAGCACCCCTTTGCTATCTTCGAAAACCGAAACAACTAACCAAATATTCCTTTACTGATAAGCTTAATTTTGCAATGACTTGTTGTTTGAAGATGAGGGTCGGCAGGCACATCCATGGGAAAGGGTATGCCTATACTAACCCAATTAAAACAACATCGAACTAACCTATATCACAACAATGTGTCACAAACTATTACTGTTTGCATTGGACTTAAGGGTGTTTTTTCATTTTTTGCTGCAAATAACCCCCCTTTCGATCCCCCTAAAATAATCTCTCCACAGAACTAGAACGTCATATTATCGAAATGCAAGAACACCAAATACCCAACTGACAATGAAATGCAATAATTATCTGTTTGGGGTTTTTCTGTTTCTTCATTGAAGTTATTACGTCGTTCGTATCAAATAACATTATTGTTGTTGTTGTTTTCGGAATATTGTGTTTATTTTTGGTTTTATATTGAATGAAAGAGAACTATTGCAGAAGACAAAATAAGTAGAAGAAATCTATGGAAAAATACGTAAAATGATCTATTATGGAATTAATGAGATTATAAGAAGTCATCTTTAAATAGATGACCTTGGAGAGGTCTTCCACAGGACAGAAGAAGTACAGAACGGTCTTCTCTAGTACAGAAGATGTCTTCTATAGTACAGAAGAGACTTCGAAGAGAGGCCGCCTTCTCTAGTACAGAAGAACCCTCGACGAGAGGTCTTCCCAAGTACAGAAGAAGACCTCGACGAGAGGTCTTCCCAAGTACAGAAGAAGACCTCGACGGGAGGTCTTCCCTAGTACATAAGAAGAAGACCTCTCGTGGAGAGATCGTATTCTCTAGTACAGAAGAAGAACCCCTCGCGTCGAGAGGTCGTCTTCTCTAGTATAGATGAGGAGAACCTCGCCGAGAGGTGGTCTTCTCTGATACAGAGGAGAAGGCCTCTATGAGAGGTTGTCTTCTCTAATACAGCTGAAGAAGACCTCGCCGATAGGTCTTCTCTAGTATAGTCGAAGACCTGACCGATAGGTCTTCTCTGGTATAGCAGAAGACCTCGCCGATAGGTCTTCTCCAGTATAGTAGAAGACCTCGCCGATAGGTCTTCTCCAGTATAGTAGAAGACCTCGCCGATAGGTCTTCTCCAGTATAGTAGAAGACCTCGCCGATAGGTCTTCTCCAGTATAGTAGAAGACCTCGCCGATAGGTCTTCTCCAGTATAGTAGAAGACCTCGCCGATAGGTCTTCTCCAGTATAGTAGAATACCTCGCCGATAGGTCTTTTCCAGTATAGTAGAAGACCTCGCCGATAGGTCTTTTCCAGTATAGTAGAAGACCTCGCCGATAGGTCTTTTCTAGCATAGTCGAAGACCTCGCCGATAGGTCTTTTCTAGCATAGTCGAAGACCTCGCCGATAGGTATTCTCTAGTATAGTAGAAGACCTCGTCGAGAGGTCTCCTCTCGTATAGAGGAGGACCTCGTCTTCTAGTAACGAGAGTGAGTTAGAAGAAGATCTCGCCGAGAGGTCGACTTCTCTAGTATAGAAGTCCAAGTAGGATCTTCTAACAAAAATCCATTTCCCATTATTCAAACCCACAAGAGCACTTCTTCTAACCGCTCGTGGCTTCTTCATTTTTTTTTTTTTTTTATTTGCATTCTTTCATTGTTCACCCTGAGCGCTAGACAGTTCTTCTTGACTTCTTGGCTATTTTTAGCTCTAATTGTTTATTTAATTGTTATTCGGGGTATTTTAAATATTTTTTTGTTAATAATTTTCTTTGTTGTTGTATTAAAACATATTAACGGTGTTGTTTTAGTTTGTTTTGCTATTTTTTAACCAACAATTTATTTTTATTTCTTGTTTGCAGTTATTAATGGTTTTGCTTTTGTTGTTGCGGTGCTGGCGATGTTTGCATTGACTCGCATTGGGTTTGTTTTTGTTGTTTTCTGCAGTTGGTTTTTTTGTTTTTATTGCTTTATTGTTAAGATAAAAAAGTTTTGTTTATTAATAGAGTCTAAGGTGGCCGGTAGATATGAGAGGCGCACAGTGTGCGGAAATAGGCTCAGCGACGATTGGAGATAAAATAAAAATATAGGTTTTTTTTAATTTTTAAATTTTTTTATAAAAAAGGGTCTCACATTTTTTTCAGACAGGGTACAAATATTTGCATTTGATATCGAAAAAATTTTCGTTCGAAATTTATTTGAATTTGCGCATTTTAGATGAATTGAAATTGAAAATGTTCATTATGATCGCTTTTGTCCGATGCCTAGCGAGAATTTTGCACCAGGTTATAGGTCATAAAATCCTACAATGTTGTCGAGGTTAGAATATGAATAGTTTTAGGGAGGGGAGAGTTAGAGAGAACTTCTTTGTTGATGTTCTTATAAAGACGCTATAACAGACTTAATAATTCGCATAGACTTTTTCCAAAAGCGCATGCATTCTTGCCCACCATCTTGTCTCTCTTTCTCTCTCTCCCTTTCTCTCACTGGTTGCAGACTTATTTTAGCTTCCTTTGCTAAATATGTCCATTGCATATTTTCTACCATTATTTTTCCAATTTAAATTCTTTCCCATTTCGCAACACTGTGCCCTTCCTCAATACACTGCCACCGCCATCAACACCACAACCTCGACATGTGTCAGCAGAAAAAAATATACATAAATACAAATATGATTTGAAAATGCATTTTTAATGCATTTCTGTAGCCCATATTTGATGTGCCTCCCACCTACTGAGGTCGGGAGTCCAAGGGGGGTATATATCGGAATGAAATTGACTTTTGATAAAAAATGAATGCGAAGCAAATACAAAAATATCGTTTCTTTTCCGCATTAATAATGGGATAACATATTGGTAATAATAATATGCAATATTAATTCATTAATAATAATATTGGAATTATTTTCTTTATAAATAATTGCCGGTCGGTCCAGTAACCTTTAATATTCAAATTTGTAATGGCGATTTAATTGCAGTTTTGTAATCTATGGAGTCATTATTTTGTAAACAAATATATTTAATGGTGCAATAATGAGTAGATATCAAGGATTTTAAGAGCTATTGTGGATAATTTTTATGACATCAGTGATACTTTTGCGAATAGAAAAATATCATCAATATCGTCAGTGATATTTTTGCGAATAGAAAAATATCATCGTCAGTGATATTTTTGCGAATAGAAAAATGTCATCGTCAGTGATATTTTTGCGAATAGAAAAATTTCATCGTCAGTGATATTTTTTCCGTATAGAAAAATATCATCGTCAGTGATATTTTTTTCCGTATAGAAAAATATCATCGTCAGTGATATTTTTTCCGTATAGAAAAATATATCACTGATGGTGATATTTTTCTATACGAAAAATATATCACTGATGGTGATATTTTTCTATACGAAAAATATATCACTGATGGTGATATTTTTCTATACGAAAAATATATCACTGATGGTGATATTTTTCTATACGAAAAATATATCACTGATGGTGATATTTTTCTCTACGAAAAATATATCACTGATGGTGATATTTTTCTATACGAAAAATATATCACTGACGATGATATTTTTCAATACGAAAAATATATCACTGATTGTGATATTTTTCTATACGAAAAATATATCACTGATGGTGATATTTTTTTATACGAAAAATATATCACTGATTGTGATATTTTTCTATACGCAAAATATATCACTGATGGTGATATTTTTCTATACGAAAAATATATCACTGATGGTGATATTTTTCTATACGCAAAATATATCACTGATGGTGATATTTTTCTATACGAAAAATATATCACTGATGGTGATATTTTTCTATACGAAAAATATCACTGACGATGATATTTTTCAATACGAAAAATATATCACTGATGGTGATATTTATTTATACGAAAAATATATCACTGATGGTGATATTTTTCTATACGAAAAATATATCACTGATGGTGATATTTTTCTATACGAAAAATATATCACTGATGGTGATATTTATTTATACGAAAAATATATCACTGATGGTGATATTTTTCTATACGAAAGGTATCACTGATGATATTTGCTTTCTCAAAAAAAGTCACTGATTTTTTTCTATTCGAAAAAAAATATTGACGATCTCTTTCATTACAAAAAAAATATCACTGGTGATATTTTTCCATTCGAAAAATATCGCTTATAATACTTTCCTCAACAAAAATTCTGATATTTTTTCCCCTGCAAAAAAATCCCCTTTCCATGGAATCACCCACCTTCCCGCACTACTCGCATAAATATTACATCTATTTTAAGAACTATTTGCAAATCATCGACACGGTAAATATATCCGCATTGCTGTAACAAAAAAAAATAAAATTAATTACAACTAATAAACATAAAAATTATTGCATTTACATAGCTCTGACATTCTCGAAATGGATGGATGACGCGCCGTAATGCTGTCATAAATATGGCAAAAAAATAGATTTAAATTACCGGCTACACTGCTAAGGAGCTCTGATATTTATGGTTTAATTATCGAGAGAGTGAAAAAACAACAAACGATTTTAAGTTCTGTTTTGAAAATGCTGAGGAAGGTGAAGGGAAGAGATAGAGGGTTAAATAACGTAATCTGTATTTCTTACAAATTGTTTACATTCAAAGCAGCGTGGGAGTTCTGGAATTCTTTTGTAATGAACAGTTCTATAAACAAACGATAAATTGTGAGTGGATATTGTATTGAAGCTGCATGATTTTGAATTTTAAGATTTTGTTCGGTTCATAATTTTTTTTTTTTTATTACAGTGATAATCGTCTAGATTGATATGCGTGATGTTTTAACATTATGCATAGAATGTGTGGGAATATTTTAAAAATGTGAAATGTAAAAATTTTATAGTTAAGGAAGGGGTCTAAAAATAAATACTGCAATTCATACAAATAATTTAGAACACTTCGGGCAATATGAGTTCCCACCAAACATATCTTGCTAAAATTGTATCGAATTCAAAGAAAATCACTGTACAAGTGTCCGTTTCTAATGCCGAATTCGCAAGCAAACCAGATAAGAAATTGAAATTTATGCGGGAAAATTTGGAAAGATCATAAGAGTTTATTAAAGTGTTTTTTTTTTTTGAAATTTGTAAGAAAAACTAAACAAGTAAAAAAGAAGCTAAGTTCAGCCGAGCCGAACTTTTAATACCCTCCACCATTTGGAAGGAACTTGAAAATTTTCAAAAAAAAAAAATTCCGAAAACTACTACTTAAATGAAACCCGTTATATGGGGACTATATGAAGACGTGGACCTGCATACGAAATTTTTAGTCATAAGCTGTAGTACCCATTAAGATCTACCAACACGAAATTTGAAAGGATTCCGGTGAATAATGTTGCTGAAATCATCAAAATACCGAATATCGGGAGGTACCGTTATATGGGGGCAATACTAAGACGTGGACCTACATACTAAAATTTTTGTCATAGGCTGTAGTACCCATTACGAACTTCAAATACCAAATTTGAATTAATTTCGGTAAATAATATCGCTAAAATCATCAAAATACCGAGTATCGGGAGGTACCATTATATGGGGGCTATAAGAAAATGTGGACCGACATGGCCCATTTACAAAATTAATCTGCCTACTGGTAAACTATGCATGTATGCAAAATTTTAGCCTTCTATCTCAATTCATTCGAAAGTTAGCGTGATTACAACAGACGGACCGACGGACAGACAGACAGATCGAAAGACAGACATCGCTAGATCTGATCCAGAATATACTTTTGTGGGGTCTAAAAGGTTTATTTCGAGGTGTGACAAACGGAATGACAAACTTAATATACCCTTCATGCCATTGTGGAGGGTATAAACAATTATTACAGAAATTCTAATATTTATTCGATGTTCGAACCATAAGAAAATATCCGTAAATGATCAGAATAATTTCTTTCCATTTTGGGAGTTGTTTTTAATTTGTGTATATATAAATTAAATATTGAGAACCCTTCGTTTTCTCTTGAGATTTTTTTTAAATTTTTCGAGGTTTGCTCAACCGTCTTAGTACTTTCAATGTAACTTTTTTTTGCAGAAGGTATCATAGGTCTCATTCACTGAACAACAACCAAGCAGGTCTCATTTTCGCTTTGCCTTCGTTATTTTTGTATGCAAACATTGTTATCCTTTAATGTATGCTCTCCTTCTCCCTCCCTCTGCTTCTTTCTCTTTGGGAGAGCCTCATAATTTATTACCCCTTTCAATTTTAAAAAGCCTTCATCTGTTTTTTATGTTTGCCAAGCAATTTTTTTTTCTTTTTTTGTAGTCATCAAAAATTACATTTCTTTGGAGAGTGATGGAGAGAGAGAGGTGGGGCGTGGTAGGAAGATAAGGTAGACAACTGGAAAAAAACGCACTAAATTGCACATGAAAGTATAAATTATGATGAGTAGATTTTGCTCTGTTGTTAATGGGCGGGCGTTGAACGTGAGTGTCTGATGCAGAGTAGATTAAGGCGATTATGGCCGAATGATGGAGTAGGAATGTGGACCGCCTCACATGTTTTTTTCTTCTTTTTTTGTTGCTCATCTTCAGGCCATAAACATTAAAGGAATGTTTGTTCATAAATGAGTATGTGATGATGTTGGAATAAAAAATAATAAGAATTAACATGTTTTGGTACATTTCAGAAAAATAAGAATTAGGAGAGTATAAAAACAACCTGGAAGTCAAAAAATAATTGCATGAAAAATCCTGTATATTTCGAAAATAGAGCTAAAAATGGAGGAAACCTGTATTGGCGTTTTGAAAGTTAGCTTTGCAAAGTCACATAATTGGAGGGGCATGGTCCCACTTTTTCCATTTTTTTTTAAATTTTCGGATTAAGATTCCTTGCATTTTAGGTAAAAAAGTATCCTGGGTAATATTCCAGGCAATAATACAAGGATTATTTTGTTCGAAAATGTTAATACTCTAGCGATATATTTTTGGGTTCTCTTTTCAAAATATCGATAAAACTCCCCTTAAACGGGATTGTAGAAAATTAAAATATTCTACAAAATTATTTGCCATAAAATTCTACTATATGTCCCAAATGACATCAAAAGTCTAATTTGGGCAAGTTTTAGATCAAAGGTCGTTTTAAACCTATAGTAGAATTTTATGACAAATAATTTTGTAAAATATTTTAACTTGCTGCGATCCAGCTTTAGGGGAGTCCTTAAAGTTGTTTTTATTTATTTATTGATTTTATTTATTTGTTAAAAAATAATAATCAATAAGACCCTTTGGCAACTCACTTGAGGGCCAGGAATGCAATTCACGTTTTATGGTTAAAGCCATACTGCATGTGAGTTTATGCAGAATTTTCCTGCAAACCATCATTTTAGAAGGATGGCGTCAAAGACAAATATATTCTTCATTTAATTTCACTATAAGTTTTCAAAGAAAAGAAATCTCTATTTTTGTAATAAATCAAGAAAAAAATTGTTTCAATTTTGCAAAAAAAAAGGCTAAAATGTTTCCTAATGTTTTTTAGTCAATTTCTCCTTAGCGTTTTTAAACTTGATGCATGAAAGTAACATAAAACTTCATTTTAGGCAGGAAGTGGTAAAGGGCGAAATATTCTACACCAAATTCAAAAATAAATCTCAGAATAAACTATATATCTAGGTTTAATAGTTCTCAAGATAATTACAATCGAATTTTATATATTAAAAGTGGAAATTACATGTTTATTTTTTTGACAGCTAATTTTATACGAGTGAAAATCTCCCATAAAACTTCATTTTTTGGGAAATATATCAAAGGAAGAAATATTCTTAATCAAATTTCATTATGAGTCTCCGAACAGAAGAAATGTGTTAAATTAATTTTTACCATAAAAAATCATAATTTGTCTTCAGAAAACTTTTTTGATTTTAATAAATTAAATTCTTTTTCCGAATTCGCTGCAAATTTCCTTGTAATTTCAACGCCAAATAGCGAGTCGCCAAAGAGGTCTATTTGGTCATATGGTTCAGAGGGGTTTGTCAGAAAATTCTACTATAGGTCTCAAAATAAATAAAAACTCTAAACCTTACCTAAATGCCGGTAGTTCAAAAATATTAAAAATGCATTTTTAGGGTTAAAACCGTACTTCAAGTGAGTTTATATGAAATTCACCTAAAAAATATTATTTCAGAAGGATAATAAATTTTACTTCAGGTCATTAAAGACAGGAAATCTCTATTTTCATTATATATTATTAAAATATTTGTTTCAATTTTCGCAAAAAAATTGCGAAAATAATTGCTATTTTTTTTTCCAAATTTTTCGGTATTTTTAAGTAATGACATTACATTTCATTTTAGACAGAAAGTTTTAAAGGACAAAATATTCTACACTAAATTTCACCATGAGTCTCTTAACAAAGTAATTTAATAGTGTTAACTGATTTTAAGAAAATTTCATACGAAATTTATATATTATAAGTGAAAATTATGTGCTTATGTTTTTTATTGCTACATCAACACTTTGTCAACCTGATTCAATATCTCCTTTAAAAACTAATTTTCTGGAGAAAGTATTAAAAGAAGAAATATTCTAAATCAAATTTCATTATGAGTCTCCGAACAGAAGAAATGTGTAAATTAAATTTTTACCATAAAAAATTATCGTTTGTTTTAAGAAAACTTTTTTGATTTTAATAAATTAAATACTTTCTCCAAATTTGCTGCGAATTTTCTTATAATTTCAAGGTCTAATAGCGAGTCACCAAAGAGGTCTTTTTGGTCATTTTTTTTTTTCAAATTACTGTTAAAAGCTCCTCTTCAGAGGAGTTTGTCATAAAACTCTACTATAAGTCTCAAATAAATGAAAACTCCAAACCAAACCTTAACGCCGGGAATTTTCATATATAAAAAACCCATTTTAGGCTTAAAAGCGTACTTCACGTGAATTTATGTAAAATTCACCCACAAATCATTATTTTAGAGGGATGATATCAAAGACAAAAATATTCCTTATCGCATTTCACTATGAGTCACCAGAGAAAGGAAATTTCTATCTCCATGTTGTACCAAGAAAATATTTGCATCAATGTAGCCAAAAAAGAAGGAAGTATTTTCTAATTTTTATGATCATTTTTTTTTTTTGGTTTTTTTGCGAGTACAAAAAGCGTAAAAAGAAGAGATATTCTACATAAAATTTCCTTATAAATCTCGGAATAAATCATATATCTAGGTATAGTAGCTCTTATAAAAAATTGCATTTTAAATTAATATTCTAAAAGTGAAAATTATGTATTACTTTTTTGCTACTAATTTAACACATTTCCATTCTATGTTAAAATCTCCTTTAATTCCTCATTTTTTGAAAAATCTGTGAAAGGAAGAATTATTCTACATTAAATTTCATTATGAGTCTCAGAACAAAAGAAATTTGTAGATTTAATATGTACCATAAAAAATCATCATCAATTTCGGTCTATAAAATATGTAATTTTTATATTTTCGACAAATTCATCACTTTTTCCACATTCGCAGCACATTTTTTTTTACAATTTGACCATATGAAAGCCAGAACTGATTATTATAATTACCATGTAGTTTTAGCAGTATTCGGTTTGTAGATAAAACCTGAAAAGAGTTGCGGGTTCTCAGGCCAAACTTTTTCAAGACCTTTATAAAGTCTTGGCTATTGCACCCCAATATTTTGAGGTAAATTTTTCAACTCACTTCCAGTGAGTTTATGTAAAATTCACCTACAATTTATTATTTTAGAATGATGACGTCAAGGACAAAAATATTCCTTATCAAATTTCAATACATGTCACCAAAAAAAGGAAATTTCTATCTCCATGTTATACCGAGAAAATATTTGAATCAATATAGCTAAAATATATATTTTCCTAATTTTTATGATGATTTTTTTCTTGGTCTTTTTGCGAGTAAATGCCGAAAAGTAACAAAAAATTTCATTTGGCGTTAAAAGAAGAAATATTCTGCACTTAATTTCACTATAAATCTCAGAATATACCATACATCTAGGTATCAAAGTTTTTATAGAAAATTACATTTGAAATTTAAGTCCTGCAAGTGAAAACTATGTGCTTACGTTTTTTACTACAAATTTAACACGATCCCATTCTAAGTCAAAATCTCCTTTAATTCTTATTTGTTTGAACAATCTGTCAAAGGAAGAAATGTTCCGGATCAAATTTCGTTGTGAGTCTCTGAACAAAAGAAATTTGTAGACCTAATATATACCATAAGAAATTACCATTAATTTCGGTAAAAAAATTATTGTCAAAATTATATTTTTTTCCAATTCCCTGCAAATTTTCTTACAATTTTACCATCCAATATCCAGTCTGGGTTGTGGAAAACTCCATAGTATTCGGTTTGTAGCTGAAAGCCACAAAACAGTTTCGGATTATCAGGCCAAACTTTTTAAGGCCTTGATAAGGTCTTGACCACACAAAAAGGCACGGCAATATTTTGAGGTGCATTTTCCAACATTAAATCTAGCGCTTTGAAAATTAACATAGGACGGGATTTACTTGCGAAGTCATTTTTTAAACAAGTTAAAAAGCAGTAAGTTCGGCCGGGCCGAACTTTGAATACCCCTCCACCATTTGGAAAGAATTTGGAAATTTTCAAAAAATAAAATCTGTTAAAAGTTCTGTTCTGTAAAAATCTTAAAGATACCGAATATATCCCTTATATTTGGGTCTATACGACGTGGACCTACATAGGCATTGTCTGTCACAGGCCATTACCATAATCAAATTCGAAACTTGAAGTAATCGGTGAATAATGTAGCTAAAATCATCAAAATACTGAATATAGGAAGGAACTCATATATGGGGCCTATACGAAGACCTGGACCTGCACTGCTCAAATACCAAATTTTAAACAATTCCGGTTAATAATGTCGCTAAAATCATTAAAATACCGAATATTGGGAGGTACGTTATATGGGGGCTATATGAAGACGTGGACATCCACAGACAATTTTCTGTCTTAGGCTGTAGTATCGCTTTCGAACTTCAAATACCAAATTTGAAATAATTCCGGTGAATAATGTCGCTAAAATCATCAAAATACCGAATATCTTATAGCCCGCCGTTATATGGGGGCTATAAGAAAACCTGGACCTACATGGCCCATTTACGAACTTAACCTGCGTACTGGAAAAGTAAACATGTGTGCAAAATTTTAGCCTTCTAACTAAATTCGTTCGAAAGATAGCGTGATTACAACAGACAGACGGACAGACAGACGGACATCGCTAAATCGACTTAGAATTTTACGCTGATCAAGACTATGAGTATTTCGAGGAGTTACAAACGGACTGACAAAGTTAATATACCCTCCATAGTATGGTGGAAGGTACAAAAATGGGTACAGTCCGGTTGTTTGGTAACCTCTCAAAACTCACAGAATTTTGACAAACCACTGTGCGGCGTTTTTTTTACTTATTTCCGTTTAATACTTTTTTTTATTCCCAAAATGTTTTATGGGAAAAATTATGTTTTTTTTTAAGTAAATAAATAAACAGCAACAATAACAAGATCAACAACACCAAAAACAAACAAGCCGATAAACAACAACGATAGCAGCAGCAACAGCAGCCAGTGAGCGCAACCACAAAACCGGGGCACGTGCTATAAATGAATTCGTTTTTTCCACATCATTGGTTCGGCTATGGCCAACCAAACCAATTACCGATTTCGATAGCCATTTTTTTTTTTTTTTTTTTTTTTTTTTTTTTGGGAGAAGGAATGATTCTCCATTTCTTTTTTTATTTTTAATTATAGACAGAGTGGTGGCTCGGGGGCGTTAATTTTGGGTGCAAATGTACTCGCCACTAACTCTCTGTTATGTTTTCTATCTGATTTTGTTTTAATAATTTCCTAATGTTTAGAGTTGCTCACCTTTTGTTTGTTTTTGTTTTTTTGTTGTTGTTATTTTTTTGGGCAAAAACTTCTCCCAAAAGTCCATTGCTATTTTTGAATGGAAAAATACTTTTGGCCAAAAAAAAAAAATAAATTGCCAATCCAGCACACACTTCAATTAAAAAAGGGGTCAAAACAAATCGATTAAAAACGAACCCGTCTGCCAACAAAAAATAAAGAGCGGACACAGTAGCAATTGCTGTTATTGTTGTTCGATTATCAACGAACAATGATGAAGTACATAGCTCCAGACGGAGTATATTTTCAAAAAAAAAAAAAAAAAAAACAAATGTCATTTTTTTTTTTTTGAGAACCATCTCCAAATAATAACCGCTTCTTAATTTAATTGAATGTCTACCTGTTTCTGAATTAATTATCATGCCCAAAAACCACCACTTTTAATAGCAAACCCCCCAAACGACACAAGCAAATCTTTTCAGAAGTTAAGGGGGAGATAATTGTCCAAGTGATGAGCCTTCGAGGCGTTCGAGCCTAAATTCTAACCCAATCAAGGACTGCCACGTGAGACCACTCAATTGCGAATTTCGGTCTGCTAAAATAAAAACACAAATGGGGTTTGGTCAATCCCGAAGAATCAGAGTTTATGTGATAAAACGGGGAGTGACTTATTGAAAAGTGAATTCTATAGTCTCAAGCTCTAGTGGGTATACAGGGTGAGATGAAAAACTGCAACCAAATTCAGACTGCTGTCATTTGCAAGCCACTCGTCCGACAGCTAATAAAATTATTCCAGTGACAGCTCATTATATTGTTTACAAGGGTGCAAAAGCATTTTGGTGAGAATTTTCCGGAAAAAAAGTTATTCCTAATGGAATTTAAGGGTGATAGAGATGTGATTTCTTTATATTTGGCTGGAAAACCACAAGTCGCTATTTTTAGAGCACTCCAGCATTTAAATGTGAATAAATCTTTTGTATCTCGTACCATCGCCCGTTACCGTGATACTGGTAGCGTAGCCCGACGTCAAGAAAGTGGACGAAAGAAAACAGCGATATCAGCAGAAATGGTTCGAAAATTAAAGAAGCGGCTTGATTGAAACCGAAAAATGCAGTGACGGAAAAATGGCTCGTGAGCTGAACATATCGCAATATTTCATTCGGCAAATATTGAAAAATGATGTCGGGGTAAAGCCATTAAAATTCAAAAAGTGCAAGAACTTACACCGCAACTGAGAGAAAATAGACTCAGAAGAGCTGAAGAGTTGCTTCACTTGGCCGAAAGTGGTGAACTGCCGAATTTGGTTTTCTCCGATGAGAAAACATTCGTTGTCCAGCAGTTTGTAGACAAACAAGATGATCGTGTTTACTTGCCAAAGAGGTCAGCTGAAAATGTGCACCTTCGGTTGGCCGGCCACCAGAACTCAAGCGCCGGCCATGGTGATGGTGTGGGCCGCCGTGACAGCCGATGGTCGCTCTCCGCTCGTATCAATCGACCGATGCATCAGAATAAATGCCGAATATTATTGCGAAAATATTCCGGAGGGTGTATTAAAGCCTTAGGCACGCAAACATTCTGGCCGCAGACCTTGGATATTCCAACAGAGGTTCCTCGCTTCATTTTCAGCGCACAATGGCCACAAAAATCTCCGGATACCAATCCGTTGGACCATTGTGTTTGGAGTATTGTGGAAAGCAAGGTTGACACGAAAAAATACCAAACTGTCGATCACCTCAAGCAAGAGCTTTGCCGGGAATGGTCCAAAATACCGCAGAGCAACATTCGGGCACCGTGTGACGGTTTCATGGGCCTTTTGAAGGCCATAATTCCTGCCAAAAGTGACCAAATTTGATGCTATTTCCGACATTTATTGCTTTCATTCAATAAAATTTAAAATAAAACAAGAAAAAAAGAAGCTAAATTCGGCCGGGCCGTACTTTTAATACCCTCCATCATTTCGAAGGAAATTGAAAAATTTCAAAAAAAAAACCGAAAACAACCACTTAAATGAAAACCGTTATATGGGGACTATACGAAGACGTGGACCTGTGTACGATTTTTTTTTTTTGTCATAGGCTGTAGTGCCCATTGCGAACTTCAAATACGAAATTTGTTACAATTACGGTGAATAATGTCGCAAAAATAATGAAAATACGGAGTATCGGGAGGTACAGAAGACATGGACCTGCATGGACAATTTTCTGTCTTAGGTTGTAGTACCCATTAGGATCTTCCAATAGGACATTTGAAACAATTCCGGTGAATAATGTTGCTGAAATCATCAAAATACCGAACGACGGGAGGTACCGTTATATGGGGGCTATACGAAGACCTGGACCGACATGGCTCATTTGCGAACTCAACCTGCCTACTGGTAAACTATGCATGTATGCAAATTTTTAGCCTTCTATCTCAATTCGTTCGAAAGATAGCGTTATTACAACAGACAGACAAACAAGCGGACCTCGCTAGATCTTCTTTGAATTTTACGCTGATCCAGAACATATATACTTTGTAGGGTCTATTATGAATATTTCGATGAGCTACAGACGGAATGACCAAGTTAATATACCCTCCATAGAATGGTGGAGGGTATAAAAAGATGTAAAAATTATGACGTTTGATTTTGTTGCAGTTTTTTTATCTCACCCTGTAATTGTACGAATAGCACTAAGGTGTACTAAAATGGATACTGTGTGAAGAGATAGAGTTGGAAGTGGTTTTGGAAATGTGTCCTACTTTTGTACGAAAATACTAAATTTGGTATTCGGTGGGATTCGGAGGGATAGAGCCAGAATCCCGAAATTTGATATGACTTCCATATACAAATATGGCATGGGAGAGAGATCTATTACAAATAGGAGATTTATCGAAGACCTCCTAGTTAGTTATCGAAAGACCTTCTATAGACCAAAAAACCTCCAAAATGGCTTCTACACACAAAAACACTTCAACAGGTCCTCTGTATGTAGGACTCCCTTTAAAAATCTCATATCCATTAATTAAAGAATTCTGTATTCTAAAAATCGCCTCTCATTCCAATTTTTGGCAACAACTTATTTGAGGCAATTTTTTTACTTTTTTTTTGGTTGATTCGACGACAGACACAACCACAACAACCATCGGCCACTTGATTCGCAAACTTTGTTGCTGTTGTTATCGCTGTCAATTTCAAATTGATTGTTGCTATTGTTGTTGTTGTTGCTGTTTTTTAAGGGTGAAGGTCAGCCGCCGATGCCGCTGGCGTTGGCTGTCGTCTTATGATTACTTGAATATGGCTGTTGTTCTCACTGCCACTTTTTTTGTTGTTGTTTCTTTTTTATTTCTGAAATTGGCCAAAGTCGGGTTTTATTTTCGAATTTCTAAAATATTTTAATTTCAGACAGTGGAGTCTTGTTTTTCAGTTGTTGTTGTTGTTGTTCGATGTTATTTATTTGTTCCAGAGCTATTTTTAGCTCAAATGCCGAAAATTGACTTGGAAGATTTTTTTGTTTTGGATGTATGTGTATGGGTGTGAGTGTCGCTTGGTAGATGGACGGCCTGCCGGCCCAGAGACAACAAACGACGAATTGAAGACTTATTAAAACAACGTTCTGAAGAATAATTTATTAGCATTAACTTGCCAAAGCGTTTCTTGCGATTACGTGGTTGAAGAGGGGCCCGGAAGGCAGGGAGAGCGGGAGAAAGCTAAAAATAAAAATGCTAACATTTCGTTTTGAAATTTTGAGAAAAAAAAAACAGAAATGAAACAGAATGAATTAAAAACGTTGCGAATTTTTGGAATTTTTCCATCAGAAAAGAAATTTATTTGAGATTGAGAGAGGATCGTCATCAAAAAAGAAGATATCTGGTGGATTTTTGTATCAGTAGACAATTAGGAGGTTTTCTAATAGCTTTGGAGTAGATGGAAGACCTTCTTCGGGTCATCTGTAGATAAAAAAGCTTCAGATAGCCTTTTACTGACAGTAGATCTTCCGTTCTATTTATAGAGTTCTTTTATGAAAAGAAAAACTTCCTGAGATTTTTCAAAGCTTGAAGATCTTCATGTGGGCTTTTTTGGACAATTTATCTTCCAAAGGTTTAGTACACCTTTGGAAGATAAATTGTCCAAAAAAGGTGAGAGATTTTTAGATTCTAATTTTAGAAAGCTATTTGTGAGCGTTTATATCAACAGAATGTGAAAGCTCTTATAATAACTTTCTAAAATTAGAGTCTTCTAACTATTGAAAACTTTTGAAAGATCTAGAGTCCATAGTATCCCTCGCAAAGGTTTTCAATCTTTGAAACGATCTCGAAAAGGGTTTCTATTCATGAAGAACTTTAGAAGGCCATAAAAGACCATTTGCCTGGAGACTTTTTGAAGGTCTCGTAAGGGTCTGATGTGTTGAAAAAACTATCTGAAGCCTTTTTATCAACAGATGACTCGCGAAAAGTCTTCCATCCATGCCATGGATATTAGAAGACCCTCTATAGGTCATCTTTGGATAAAAGAGCTTTAGATACTTCTCTGCAGACAGTAGACCTATAAGAGGCCTTTTAATAACAGACGATCTTCTAGAGTTGATCTAAGAATGGAAAAAGTTCTCGATATCGTTCACAGATATAAAAACTTCATGGGGACGCTATGGATCTTTCAAACGTTTTCGATAGGTGTATGATTTTTAAAATCGAAATTTAAAAAGTTATTGGTAGAACTTTAACTTCTATTGGTAAAATCTCTTCTAATGGCCTTTCGAAATTAAAGCGAAAAGTCTCCTACCTTTAGAAAACTTGTGGAAGATAAAGAGTCCATAGAAGGCCTCATAAAGATCTTCAAACTTTGAAAGGTCCCGATAGAGTTTGCTTTTCCTAGAAGGGCCATAGAAGACCATTTGCCCGTGGAAGGTCACCAAAAAGTCGGATGTCTTGAAAAGACTATATGAAGCTTTTTTATCTACAGATGACCCGTAGAAGGGTCATTCATTGCATGGCTAAAAGTACTAAGAAGGACAAAAAATTGCGTACTTTGTACAGGACAAACGGAATGGGCTATAATTTGGATTGAGAGTCACTGCTGCAATACAAGATATTTGTACCATAGGATTTTTGGGAATTCGAACTTTAAAATTATGAAAAATTCTAAAATGGAACGAAACTTCAAAAAATGGAACCATTTGGTATCATTGGGAAAGGATAGAACGAAAAAACTGAAATTCGGTATGGGAATCAAGGTTGGAAAGTAAATTTGATATCTGAAGGTGGCTTCGAAAATGTGTACTATGTGTGCGAACTGTACTAAATGGTACTAAATTTCAAACAGATTGGTTAAGGGTGATGGGATGGGAAGCTGGAATTTTCACATTTCTTATTATGGTCCCCGCTCATAGTAGATTTGTGATAAGAAGGAGATTTTGGAAATCTGTACTACAAATGCACGAAAAGTACTAAATTGTACTATATTTTGTACAATTTAAAAGTTACAGTTACTGCTTGAAATCTCAAATTTGGTATTAGGGTCGCTGTCCTTGTGTGGCCTGGACGCATGGAAGTGCTTTCGGAAGTGTGTACTATAATTGTACGAAAAGTACTAAATGGTACTAACTTTAGTATTGGGTGAAGGGATAAAGAAAAATAATTGATATTTAGATAGTATCTGTGTTTGAGATTTGCCGATGGTTTGGAAATGCATCCCCTATTTGTACGAAACGTACTAAATGTTACGAAATTCGGTATCGGATTGGAATGCACAAATTTGATATTGGGGTCTCCATTGGTATCCGAAATTGAGATTTAGCGGTTACTTTGGAAATGAGTACTAAAATTGTACGAAAATACTAAACTGAAGCTAATTTGGTACTGGGTGTAGGTATAGAGGTGAAACTGTGAAATTTTGCGATAACTGTTGGTATCTAGAATTAAGATATGGAACAGTTCTGCAAATGAGTACAAAATTATACGAAAAGTACCACCTGTTAATAATTTCGATTAAGTTAATAATTGGGATTGAGATATGGAGGTGGTTTTGGAAATGTGTACTAAAATTGTACGAAAAGTACTAAATGGTACTTAATTTGGTATTGGGTGAAGGTATAGGGCTGGAATCCTCAAAATTTGATACTGAGGTCTCAGTTGGTATCTGGAATTGAGATATGGAGGTGGTTTTGGAAATAAGTCCCATTTTTGTGCGAAAGGTACTAAAAGGTACTAAATTTGGTATTGGGTGAGGAAATAGAGCTGAAATCCCGAAATTTGATAGTGAGGTCTCTATTATTATCTGTGATTCAGATATGGAGGTGGTTTTTGGAAAATTGTACGAAAAGTACTATATGGTGCAAAATGTGGTATTGGGTGAAGGTATAGGTCTGGAATCCTCAAATTTGATATTGAGGATATTGAGGTATCTGGAATTGAGATATGGCGATGGTTTGGAAATAAGTCCCATTTTTGTGCGAAAGGTACTAAAAGGTACTAAATTTGGTATTGGGTGAGGAAATAGTGCTGAAATCCCGAAATTATCTGGGATTGAGATATGGAGGTTTAGGTTTTTGGAAAATTGTACTATTATTGTACGGAAAGTACTAAATTTGGTACTGGGTGAAGGTGAATAAAGCTGAAATCCTGAAATTTGATGTGGATATCACAGTTAGTGTCTGTGCTTAAAATATGGAGGTGATTTTGGAAATATGTACTATAAGTGTTTGAAAAGTACTAAGTGGTACTAAATTGGGTGGGTATTGGGTGAGGAGATAGAGCTGGAAACCCGAAATTTGACATTGAGGTGTCTCTTGGTATCTGAGATTAAGATATGGAGGTGGAAAGTTGTACTATTATTGTACGCAATTTCCAAACTTGAATTTAATTTGGCATTGGGTAAAGGAATAGAGATGTAATCCGCAAATTAGATATAAATGTCGCTGTTGGTGGCTTTTGTTAAGAGATGGAGGTGGTTTTGAAAATATGTACCAAATTTGTAATAAGTGGTACTAAATTTGGTAATGGGGGAAATTAAGGAGCTGAAATTAGATATTAAGGTCACTCTTGGTATCCGAAGTTGAGATATGAAGATTGTTATGAGAAAATAGGTAACTGTGCGAAGAGATGGGATAGAGCTAGAAAGCCAAAATTTGATATTGAGATTTCTGTTCGTATCTGGCGTTGAGATCTGATCGAAAAGTACTAAAAAAAATTAGTATAAATTTCGGATTGGACTATTGGAGTCTAGGACGGTCTTTCATCTATTCCAGGGCTATAAGATTGCCTCTAGAGGACTTATATGGTTATAAGGTCTCCAGGAAATATTTTATTGGCAAAATTCTATTACGAAATTTTCAATTTTAAGAAGAATTAACCTCAATGATCTTTACAAGGTCTTCCCTCCACAAAAACCTCCTCTATATAACTTATGGAACACCTTCTATTGGTCATCTGCTTCATCTGAAAGTGCATTTTTTTTTTCTCCTTCCCTTTATTGGCTATTTTGCATAAATTTTGCTCAGCTCCAGCAGCCATCGAAAACATTGTCATTGAAACACAATGTTTCAGCTCCTTGCGATGCTTACCCGCAGGAAGAGCCAAAAATTAACATTTTATTGACTATATTGTTATTTTCATACCCTCCACCAAACTATGGAGGATATATTAACTTCGTCATTCCGTTTGTAACTCCTCGAAATACTCATGTCAGACCCAACAAAGTATATACATTCTTGATCAGCGTAAAATTCGAAGTCGATTTAGCGATGTCCGTCTGTCTGTCCGCCTGTCTGCTGTAAACACGCTATCTTTCGAACGAATTGAGATAGAAGGCTAAAATTTTGCACACATGTTTATTTTTCCAGTAGGAAGGTTAAGTTCGTAAATGGGCCATGTTGGTCCACGTTTTGGTATAGCCCCAATATAACGGTACCTCCCGATATTCGGTATTTTGATGGTTTTAGTGGCATTATTCATCGGAATTGTTTAAAATTTGGTATTTGAAGTTCGTAATGGATACTGCAGCCTCTGACAGAAAATTGTCTGTGCAGGTCCACGTCTTCATGTAGCCCCCATATAACTTACTTCCCGATATTCGGTATTTTGATGATTTTAGCGAAATTATTTACCTGAATTATTTCAAATTTTGTATTTGAAGTTCGTAATGGATAATACAGTGTATCCCAGAAAATTTACTGTGCAGGTCCACGTCTTCGTATAGCCCCCGTATAACGGTACCTCCAAATAATCGGTATTTTGATGATTTTAGCGACATAATTCACCGGAATTGTTTCAAATTTAATATTTGATATTCGAAAGCGATACTACAGCCTAAGACAGAAAATTGTCTGTGGAGGTCCACGTCTTCGTATAGCCCTCATACAACGGTACCTCCTGATATTCGGTATTTTGATGATTTTAGCGACATTATTTACCTGAATTATTTCAAATTTTGTATTTGAAGTTCGAAATGGATAATACAGCCTAAGACAGAAAATTGTCTGTGCAGGCCCACGTCTTCGTATAGCCCCTATATAACGGTACCTCCCGATATTCGGTATTTTGTTGATTTTAGTGGCATTATTTACCGGAATTGTTTCAAATTTGGTATTTGAAGTTCGAAATGGATACTACAGCTTAAGACAGAAAATTGTCTGTGCAGGTCCACATCTTCGTATAGCCCCCATATAACGGTACCTCCCTATTTTCGGTATTTTGATGATTTTAGCGACATTATTAACCGGAACTGTTTCATATTTGGTATTTGAAGTTCATAATGGATACTATAGCCTAAGACAGGAAATTGTCTATGCAGGTCCACGTCTTCGTATTGTCCCCATATACCTCCCTATACTCGGTATTTTGATGATTTTAGCGACATTATTGACCGGAATTGTTTCGAATTTGGTATTTGAAGTTCGTAATGGATAATACAGCATATGGCAGGAGATTGTCTGTGCAGGTTCACGTCTTCGTATAGCCCCCATATAACGGTACCTCCCGATATTCGGTATTTTTATGATTTTAGCGGCATTATTTACCGGAATTGTTTCACATTTGGTATTTGAAGTTCGAAATGGATACTACAGCCTAAGACAGAAAATTGTCTGTGCAGGTCCATACTTCGTATAGCCCCCATATAACGGTACCTCCCGATATTCGGTATTTTGATGATTTTAGCGACATTATTGACCGGAATTGTTTCAAATTTGGTATTTGAAGTTCGTAATGGATACTACAGCCTAAGACAGAAAATTGTCTATGCAGGTCCACATCTTCGTATAGCCCCCATCCAACGGTACCTCCCTATATACGGTATTTTGATGATTTTGGCGACATTATTAACTGGAATCGTTTAAATTTTGGTATTTGAAGCTCATAATGTATACTACAGCATAAGACAGGAAATTTTCTGTGCAGGTCCACGTCTTCGTATAGCCCCCATATATCAGAACCTCACTATATTCGGTATTTTCACGATTTTGAAGTTCGCAATGGATACCACAGCCTAAGACAGAAAATGAGTCATGCAGGTCCACGTCTTCGTATAGCCACCATATAACGGTACCCCCTCCCCCCGGTATTTTGATGATTTTAGCAACATTATTTACTGGAATTATTTCAATTTTTTTATTTTAAGTTCGTAATGGATACTACAGCCTATGCCAGAAAATTGTCTGTGCAGGTTCAAGTATGGTACCTCCCTATATTCGGTATTTTATTTATTTTAACTACATTAAAAAGAGATTTTTTTAAGTTTAGCATTTGAATATTATATATAGCTTATGACAAAAGCTGCCTATGCAAAAGTCGTATAGACTCTAATATACGGCTACATTCGGTATTTTTAATATTTTTACAGAATTTTTAATAGATTTTTTTTTTTGAAAATTGGCAAATTTGTACCAAATGGTGGATGGTATTCAAAGTTCGGCCTGGCCGAACTGACAACTTTTTTACCTGTTTTTTTTTTTTTTTTTTGTTCAACATTCAAGTCTTGCCGTATCAGTTTTCGAAATGAAATAACTTTGGTTTATGTTCGCAATGCATTTCAGAGTGTGAGTGTGTGTGCGGATGATGTTTTTATGGTTTCAATTTTCTTGTTGTTTTTTTATTGCTGTTTTGACTTTGATACCCTTAAAAATTTCACTTTCAAATTTTGCATTTTGATACAATGCTGCATATAGAATTCCAAATTGGAGGAGCACTGACCCCACTGCGTTAGGGCCATTGAATCTCAGAGTTATTTTTGTGATATGACACAATGTAAAATGCATATATGCATACACATATATGTATATATGCAATATATATGCATCATAATGCAATCTCTTGCCAGTAGCAAAATAGCAATAACAACATCGTCATTGGCATGCAAAAGAATATCGGGAGAATTTCGAGCAGTATAAATATTAAAATTTGTTTTTATTTTTTGACAAATTCAGCCCCTGCTTCAATTTAAATTCATTAAAAAAAATCCTCGAAAAAAATGAGAAGAATGAATGTCAACAACAAATGCCAGTGTCGTTCTCGAAACCAACCTCAACTCTTTTCAAAATCTAAAGTGTCTATTGAATTTTTCGGTCTGCCATCATAAGGAAAATCTCAACTTGGAAAAATAATGGTTTTATTCTCGCAGCAGACAGATTCTCTGAAATCTGATTACTTTTGTACTACCTAACTGTAAATAATGCCATATGTCAAATGGCTGGCATGCATATGCTGGAGTATCAAATTTGGCAGAAGTAAATATTTGGGGTTAAAGAATAAGGGACATTACAATAGAATACTTATTGGAATCCGAGTAAATTCAAGGGTGGTTTTCGGTATGTGTTCTACAATGGCATGAAAAGTACAAAATAGTACATATTTGGTACAATTTTGTATTGAGTGAACAGATAGTGCTTGAAATACGAAATTTGGTATTTGGGTCGCCTGGGCATACGGAGATGGTTTTGGAAATGTGTACTATAATTGTACGAAAAGTACTAAATAGTACTACATTTGGTGTTGGGTGAAGGGATAGAGCTGAAATCTTGAAATTTGATATTTATTTTATTTTGTGTCGGAGATGTGACGGTGGTTTTGGAAATTCTTCCTATATTTGTACGAAAAGTACTGAATCGTACTAATTTTGTTTTTTTATTGGTATCTGAAATCAAGATATGGAAATGGTTTTTGAAATATAGTACATATATAGTTGAAATATAGTTGAAATATAGTACATAATTGTACGAAAAGTACTAAATAGTACTTTATTTGGTATTGGTTGGAAGGATTAGAGATGGAATTTCGAAATTCCATATAGATGCCACTGTTGGGGTCTGTGGTAGAGATATGGAGGTGGTTCTGGTATTGTGTACTAAATCTGTTCGAAAAGTACTAAGTGGTACTATATTTGGTATTGGATGGAAGGATTAGAGATGGAATCTCGAAATTCGATATAGATGTCACTGTTGGGGTCTGTGGTTAATTTATGTAGGTGGTTTTGGAAATGTGTACTATATTTTTGTACGAAAAGTACTAAGTGGTACTAAATTGAGTATTGGATGAAGGGATAGGACTGGAATTCTCAAATTTCATATTGAGTGCTCTTTTGGTACCTGGAATCGAGATATGGAAGCGGTTTTGGAAGTGTGTACTCTAATTGTACGAAAAGTACTAAATAGTACTATATTTGGTATTGGATGGAAGGATTAGAGATGGAATCTCGAAATTCGATATACATGTCACTGTTGGGGTCTGTGGTTAATACATGTAGGTGGTTTTGGAAATGTGTACTATATTTTTATACGAAAAGTACTAAGTGGTACTAAATTGAGTATTGGATGAAGGGATAGGGCTCCTCAAATTTGATATTGAGCGCTCTTTAGGTATCTGGAATCGAGATATGGAGGCGATTTGGAAGTGTGTATTCTAATTGTACGAAAAGTACTAAATAGTACTATATTTGGATTTGGGTAAAGGATTAGAGATGAAATCTGGAAATTCGATATAGATGTCACTGTTGGGGTCTGTGGTAGAGATGGAATTTCGAAATTCGATATAGATGTCACTGTTGGGGTCTGTGGTAGAGATATGGAGGTGGTTTTGGTATTGTGTACTAAATCTGTTCGAAAAGTACTAAGTGGTACTAAATGTGGTATTGGATAAAGGCATAGGGCTGGAATCATCAAATTTGATATTGAGCGCTCTTTAGGTATCTGGAATCGAGATATGGAGGTGATTTTGGAAATGTGTACCATAATTGTTCGAAAAGTACTAAGTAGAATGGAATGAAATTCTGGAATTCTGAAGGAATGGAATGAAACTCTTAAATTTGATTTTGAGGTCTCTTTTATCTGGAGTTGAGATATGGAGGTGGTTTTTTTTTTGTAAGTGTGATATAATTGTACGAAAAGTACCAAATGGTACTAAATTTGGCACTTGGTTAAGGAATAGTGCTAAAATTCGAAAGTTTGACATTAAGGTCTCTGTAGTTATCTGGAGTTGAGATATGGAGGTGGTTTTGGAAATTTGTACTAAAAGTACAAAATTGTAGGAAAAGTACTAAGTGGTACTAAATTGGGTATTCGTGGTGAAGGGATAAGATTGAAAACCTAGAATTTGATATTAAGATGGCCTTTTTTGTCTCATATTAAGATATAGAAATGGTTTTGGAAATATGTACTATAATTGTACGAAAAGTACTAAGTGGTACTAAATTGGGTATTGGGTCAAGGAATGGAACTGAAATCCATATATTTGATGTGGATAGTACACTATTGGTGTTTGTGGTTAAAATATGGAGGTGATTTAGCAAATATGTACTAAAATGGTTCAAAAAGTACTAAATCGTACCAATTTTGGTATTGGGTGAAGGAATTGAGATCCTATCTCAAAATTTGATATTTAGATTACTAATGGTATCTGTGTTTGAGATTTGGTGGTGATTTGGAAAGACGTTCTATAATTGTACGAAAAGTACTAAATGGTAGTAAATTTTGTATTGGGGAAAGAATAGGGCTGGAATCCTCAAATTTGATATTGAATGCTATTTTGGTGTCTGGAATCGAGATATGGAGCCGGTTTTGAATATGTGTAGGTGGCTTTGGAAATGTGTACCATAATTGTTCGAAAAGTACTTAGTGGTACTAAATTGAATATTAGGTGAAGGAATGGAATTGAAATTCTAAAATTTGATTTTGAGGTCTCTTTTATCTGGAGTTGAGATATGGGGGTGGTTTTGTTTTTTTTTTATAAGTGTCATATAATTGTACGAAAAGTACCGATTGGTACTAAATTTGGCACTTGGTCTAAATTTCCATAGTTTGATATTGAGGTCTCTGGAGTTGAGATTTGGAGGTGTTTTTGGAATTTTGTACTAAAAGTACAAAATTGTAGCAAAAGTACTAAGTGGCACTAAATTTGGTATTCGGTGAAGGGATAGGACTGAAATCCTAGAATTTGATATTAAGGCGGCTTTTTTTTTGTCTCATATTAAGATATAGAATTGGTTTTGGAAATATGTACTATAATTGTACGAGAAAGTACTAAGTGGTACTAAATTAGGTATTGGGTGAAGGAATGGGTATACAATCTCAAAATTTGATATTTAGATTACTAATGGTATCTGTGTTTGAGATTTGGTGGTGGTTTAGAAATGCGTTCTATAATTGTACGAAAAGTACTAAATGGTACATAATTTGATATTGGGTAAAGGGATAGGGCTGGAATCCTCAAATTTTATATTGAGGTCTCTGTTTGTATCTGGAATAGAGATTTGGCGGTGTTTTTGAAAATGTGTGCTAAAATTGTACGAAAAGTACTAAATGGTGCTAAATTTGGTATTGACGAAGGGATAGGGCTGGAATCCTTAAATTTAATATATATGTCACTGTTGGGGTCTGTAGTAGAGATTTGGAGTTAGTTTTGGTTTTCAAATAAGTACTAAATTAGTACTATAATTTTGAATGGCTGTTGTATCGTCAGTGTATTTTTCCCCTATGATATTTTCCTCATATCTCTCATATTTTCCCATATCACTTCACTTCCCATTTCCATCGGCTTATTACGTTTTAACTCAATCCAATAGGTTATAGGCCCAGTAAAGATCACCACCCTTAGTCATCGTTAGTTGGCCATTCATCATTAATCACCGACATTTTTCATCCATCATCCGCATTCTCTTAGACTCAAAAAAAAAACAAAAACTAGTCATTCATCAGCCAAGATTTTCACACAATGGCAAATAGGCCTCGCCAGATGTCAAATCCATTCGATCATTAGTGGATACAGATGGAGGTAACACGATTAAGGCGTGGGTGTAATACTCGACTAATTGTTGTTAATATTCTCGTTTGGATATATGTTACGATCACTCATAGAACACTGTATAACTAAAGTTCGCCTCAGCTCGGGCATTTAATTAGCGATGCTAGTCAGCAAAGCGGTAATGTAATTGCACCACCACCTTCTTCTTACCCAGAGAGAGTGTGAGAAATGAATTCATCAAAAAAATGATGGGATAGGAAATGTGCAAAAAACACAACAACAGAAGCATTAACACACAAAACTAGTGCTAATTGTTTTTATTAATAACCAAAAAAATAAATAATTGCGAATAAATTATTTAGTGTTGAATCATTGCCAGATTATTTACGAAATGGTTCACACGAAAAATGGGAGAGGTATAGGGTTAATCCCCTGTTGAAGATGATTCTTTTCCCATAGGAAAAAAAGTATCCTGTTCGTGGGTGTTGCTTTTTCTTTCAATAAGTTTAAAAGTATCAGTCTCGGTTTTGCCGACAGATGTATACCCTCAGCCTATGTTCGGTTATTGAAATATATTTTGACTTCTGTTATGATTAATCAAATTGTTGACCCTCTATGGCGTATATTCCAAAGGAATGCACCAATATTGACCATTTAATATCGGACCTAAATAAATATGATATAAATATTGCGAGGTGCCAGGTTTGGACTACAGAAAAAATATTGGTATTGACAAAATTACAGCAAAAGCGAACATTTATATCCGATTTTATGCGAAATCATAAATTCCATGTTCATCTCAGGTTTCAGGTTAAGAGAAATATTTTTTATAGCAAGTTGTAAAGAATCCCTGACTTGTTTCGCAAATTATGGCAGATAAAAGCATTGAAAAGTGTGTCCAAATTTTGACCCATTGTGGGGGGAGTACCAAAAGAAATGGTCCGATCTCTTGCATCCCTATAACAGATCTTATGTTGGTGGAAATATTGAGATGTGCCAAGTCTCAGCGGAATCGGATGTTAATTTCGCGTTTTATGAGCTTCTGGGATATTCAAAATTTTGACCCTATTTTGGGAGAGGTACCCGAAGTAGTGGATCGATATCTCCCATCCTCACAGTAGATCTTGTGTTAGTGAAAATAATGGGATGTATGAAATATGTAGAGAACCGGATGCTTTTTTCGGATTTTATTATCGTTTTGGTTATTCAAAACTTTGACCCTTTTGTGGGGGAAGTACCAGAAGGAATGGTCCGATATTTATTATCTTTATAACAGATCTTATGCTGGTGGAAATATTGAGATGTGCCAAGTCTCAGCGGAATCGGATGTTAATTTCGCTTTTTATGAGCTTCTGGGATATTCAAAATTTTGACCCTCTTGTGGGAGAGGTACGCGAAGTAGTGAATCGATATCTCCCATCCTCACAGTAGATCTTGTGTTAGTGAAAATAATGGGATGTATGGAATATGTAGAGAACCGGATGCTTATTTCGGATTTTATTATCGTTTTGGTTATTCAAAACTTTGACCCTTTGTGGGGGAGGTACCAAAAGAAATGGTCCAATCTCTACCATCCCTATAACAGATCTTGTGTTGGTGGAAATATTGAGATGTGCCAAGTCTCAGCGGAATCAGATGTTAATTCCGCGTTATATAAGCTTCATGAATATTCAAAATGTTGACCATTTGTGAGGATGTACCCGAAGGAGTGGATCGACATATTTCACTTTTTCGCCGGTACCACTTTTTCATGTGTGGTATTTGAAAACAATCGGTTTCTTACATCACATTTTATATGAGATACAATTATTAAAAAATTTGACCCTTTGTGGGGGAGGTACTTGATGAAGTCGGCCGATATTATCCATTTTCACACCTGACCTAGCACTAATGCAAATATTAGGATTTGCAACGTTGTAGCAAAATCGGGTGATCCTTTCTCTTTCTGGCAAATATATATATATTTTTTTTTTTTGAATGTTTCGACCTATTGCTCATCTCCGAGCTCGACTCCCTTCGAGAGTTATCATGCGCATCAGCCAGAAAGACGGACGGACGGTCGGACACCCCTAGATCGACTTCAAATGTCCTGAAACGGAGTTGTTACAAGGAGATCTGGGGTCTAAAATCGTTATTTCGACTAAGCACGTTTTGACTGTATCAAATGATATACACCCTCTCTAGCCATATGGCTGAGGGTATCAAAAATCAAAACGGTGACCATTTTGGAGGAGGTCCGGGCCACGGCAGTACTCCCCCTAGCATTCGAGCGAGTTGTGCCTCTTTACTCAAATATTTTCAGAGCTCTGTACTAATGGGGCTCAAATTAGATAATCTGTATCTCTTTTTGAAGTAATTCTCTACATACAAGTCCTTGAGATCTTCTACAAGAAGAGCTTCAAGTATTCTGTTAGACAATATATTTTTTCTGTTCAAAATCCTACACATTTGCTAAAGGAAGTTCTGGAAAAAATATTTTGAAGTCATAGCTTACAAAACGTAAAGGTGGTTGATAAGAAGTCCCAGAGATATGGAAACGTAAAAGTCTTCCATGAAAAGCCTCAAAATTTCCTCTCACAGAAGATGTACGAACTTCTTATTGCGAAAAAGGACGCCAATTTCTGTTCTATGAAAATGTGAAATGAAAAAAAAATATAAAAGAAAGAAGTATCAATTTGACAATTTCTTAAAGGAAATACTTCTCATTTCCTAGTTCCATTTCCTAAACAAGAATCCGGCCCCGGGCATTTATAACTTTTCTCAATCAGAAATTCTTTAGAAAATCAATTATTTCAAAATTTCCTCACTCCCATGTATTTTTTTCTTTGTTAACTTTCCGCCCCCACACAATTCAAAATCTCTTGTCCCCTCTTATGACAAACAAAAACTCTACGCATTCAGAATCATCGAAAACATGAACACGCCACAAACAATTGGCGAAAAACAACTTTCTTTTGTCGCCACAAATAAATAAAGAGAAGATAAAAATTGTTTGGGAATCCCCCTAAGGTGGAAGACCCCCTCAGCCAACAACAAGAACAACACCAACATCGTCGGCAATAAAACAAAACATAACAGATAACAAGACAGAGAGACACTCACATAAATATCGAGCTATTTATCAAACCCAAACATGTAACACGCGACCTGGCCTACAAAGAAGACAGACAGACCACCACCAACAACAACAAGAAAACCAGAAGAAAAAACAAAAAATCAAAGAATATTCCAAAACTCAAAATAATTGCTAAAAAAAAAAATCATCTATCTGGCCGAAATAGAAATAGAGTAATTAAATTCGCTGTGTATTAGGGTGTCATGATTATTGCTTGGGGTTTCCATAAAAAAACCAACTCGCATGTCTAAATATAGAAAATGTTATGAGCGGGGTGACAAGTTGTGCGATGAGTTTTTTTTTTATAACTTTTGTCAAACTAGTTGGTATTCAAATCATGTTCTGGGCATAAAATCGAAATGCCACTTGTTTGTTGTTGGTTTTTTGTTGGTTTATTTGTCTTCGAATTTCCGATTAGAATGCCAAGTTATAAACATGAATTTATAACACAATAAATCTCATCAAATAAAACACCTATGGAAAAAAATGGAATGCCAAAAATAAAATTGAAAATCATGATTTTACGTCATCATTTGGTGAGGGGTAAGGGAGGGAGGTGAGGTTTGGGATTTTTTTTTTTTTTTTTTTTTTTTTGATGGGTGATAGTTTTTAAAGGGGAGAAGGGCAGTTCAGATTTCTACGGCATCTCCATAAGTTTTCTAACTATAGAGAGTTTGATAAATCGACAGACTAACAAGTATCCGCTACTTCGTCAGTGAAAAGTTCACCTTGATATTATAAATTCGTTCCAAAATTTCCTTTTTAGCCGTTTTAGTACTCAAAATCCATCATTTCTTAAGTTTTGACAAAATTTTTTAATCAGAACTTTGTTCATCGTTCGAAAATTTTAGACTTTCAAGGTTTGATATATGATACAATGTTTTCCAAATTTGATACAATTTAGTACTTTTCGTACAGTTATAGTACATATTACCAAAACCAAATTCATATATCAATCGCAGATACCAACAGCGATCCAATATTATATTTCGAGATACCAGCTCCACCCCTTCACCCAGTACAAAATTTAGTACTATTTAGTACCCTTCGTACAATTTTAGTATACATTATCAAAACCATCGCCATATCTCAATTCTAGATACCAACAGTGACCTGAATATTACATTTTGAGGTACCAGCCCTATCCCTTCACCCAATGCCAAATTTAATAAAATCTCAAACGCACATATCATTGGTAATCTAAATATCGGATTTCAGAATTTTAAGTCTATCCCTTCACCCAATACCCAATTTAGTACTTTTCGTACAAGTTTAGTACACATTCCCAAAACCACCTCCATATCTCAATTCTAGATACCAACAGATGCTTTAATATAAATTTTTTGGGTTATCAGCCCTATCCCTTTACTCAATACCAAAATTAGTACCGTTTAGTACTTTTCGAACAATTATTGTACATATTTCCAAAACCACCTCCATACTATGTGAACCTCAGACACTAACAGTCACATCGATATAAAATTTTAGGATTTCAGGATATTTCGGTCCTTCGCCAAATTTAGCCAGGCCGAACTTCGAATACCCTCTACCATTTGGTACAAATTTAACAATTTTCAAAAAAAAAATCCGTTAAAAATTCTGTTAAAATCTTAAAAATACCGAATGTAGCCGTATAATAGGGTCTATACGACGACGCGGACCTGTATAGGCAACTTTTGTCACAATCTATTACAATATTCAAATGCGAAACTTGAAAAAAATCTGTTTATAATG